>NC_087209.1:89771214-89805408 GCF_015104395.2 Macrobrachium nipponense | reverse complement strand
CGTCCCATGTAGTCGCCTCTTGGAAAGAAACACCTCTTAGATATGCACTTGCGTCTCCTTTAGAAGTCTATGAAGCTTTTGGCTTCCTGTAATTGTACAGCTGGTCTGTGATGCTTTTTTGTATTTAAATGAGCGTCTACAGATGAGATCCATGCCTCAACATTTGAGGCAGGAACCCGTTGACCCGACCTTGAAAAGGGACAATTGCTGACCTCGCGCTCACGAGAGTCACCACATTCGGGTTGCCAGCTGCAGTAGTTGCCATGTTCACTTTACTATTTTCTTATCACTCCTATTCCTTGCGGTCCTATCAAAAATATCTATGAGTACACTCGACACTACTTAAACGCATATGCAATATACTGTATAATGTATTGCAAGTAATAGAAAATCCCCCAAAAAGATACAGATAATTTGATAAAGATATTATACGGAGAATTCCTGCAAGAAACGATTAGCAACAACGAGAAAAAAAATAGTCTGCGGGCGAGAACTCGTAGTTGAAGATTGATTCTGTAATGAATGAAGATTAAGATGGCAAACAACTCACCCCCAGAATACTGGACGATCGACTCCTGATGAACAACACTTCACGATGACTACCTGAATAGATAAAAATTGTACTTAGCTCTGAGTTATATGTTGAAGGATTGTTGACATGGGATGACGTCACAGTTTCCTGTCGTCTTCGCGTCGGAAGTCGTGATGACGTCACGGTCTCCTCCCTCGCGTTTGCTTCCTCTTGGCCTACTCTTTGTTTTTTGGTGTCCTTGCTAGTGATCGCGCGTTGTTTTCTTTAGTGTTTTCTTCTTTCTGTTGATGTTCGATGCTGCTCTCATCCGGTGTTGATTCTCGGAGATATGTGACAACAGTCACTCAATCGTCGATGTTGATGCTTGTATTCTTCTCGATGAAGGACATATCTTCGTCTTCATAAAATGTTCATTGATTGAAGATCCCGTTTCCTCTGTTTTAGTATTGATTTATAGGTGGAAGTTGGTGATTGCAGTTCTTCGGTCGGCTGATATGGGTCTTGTTAATGTTACTCTTCGTCAATAGCTGCCACCAATTTTAGTCGTTTCGCTTTTGCAAAAGACTGTTTGTTTTTCCTTACGACTGTCATTCGTAAGTATTTCTGGTTACTTCTTTCTCCTATGTGATATCTTAGTAGAGTGGATCTTCTTAAATTAAAAGGAGATGATTCAAACGGATAAGTTGAAAATAGTACAACAACTTTATTCTGTAACTCCATAACAAGAGAGACAGTTCGGTCGTGCGACCGTTTCGTTTGATCGATAGAAATGAACTGCTACATTAGAGCATCACGTCGATAGCGAACATTAGCTATCTCAGCGATTTCACAATAAAAACATAACGTAGTCCGCCGCTCGGAGTTACAAGTTTCCGCCGTAGGTTAACAGGTCAACCACTTCCCATGGAAGGTGTTTGTGAAAGGTTGACAATATACAACATGATGACATTTCTAAACAAACCTAAACCAGGTTACTGCAGACATCGCATAGCGTAATCTAGATCTGCCCTTGGTCACGTAGGACCTCCTAATGCCAATGACCTCAGGTCATGGGGTTTTTTATTTACAGATTATGGTCATTCTTAAAATGTATTTATTAATATAATAATATATATATACATATATATAGGATATATATATATATATATATATATATATTATATATATATATATATAATATATATATATATATATATATATATACATATACATATATAGATATATACATATATATATATATAATATAATATAATATATATATAATACTATATATATATATATATATATATATATATATATATATGATATATACATATATATTATATATATATATATATATATATATATATACATATATTATATATATATATATATATTTTATATATGTATGAATAAAGGTTTTTTTTTACCACGAAGGAAAAAATGAAAAAGCGAGATAGCCAAGTACTTTCGGTCCTGTTCGGACCCTTTACTGAGGCAAACTGATTTTACAAAGAAACAACAAAAATATCAAAAGAAGGCTTAATATACAAACTGACACTACCAGATTAGCCATAAGGGCGATTTTCACTCTACAGAAAGGAGGAGCCCCCCAGAGGCTAGCCACACCTTGAAGGATACCCGCAGTAACAAGTGATTCTTCCAGAAAACAGTACATCTCTGAAAACAAAACACGGGAGCATATCCAATTTAATATCATGAATTTTTTACACAAATTTTTCCATAACAAAAATTATTTATTAATGAAAAGACGAAAGGAAATATAAATATATATATATCGAGCAAGAGAAAGAGGGAGAGAGAATATCGAACCAGAGAGAGAGAGAGAGAGAGGGAGGGAGAGAGAGAGAGAGTGAGACCTTACCTTACAGACCTTACAGTTCGTTCGGGTTGCCCCAGGTCCCTCAGTGTGAGGCGCCATCTAATGTCTAACCAGAGAGTTGCTAGTACATCTTCCGGTATATTTTGCATCTTCCAATCTTGGATGGTCTGGGATGCAGTTTAGATATTTGTCGAGCTTATTCTTAAACACATCTACGCTCACTCCTGATATATTCCTCAGATGAGCTGGCAACGCATTGAATAGAACGCTGCATTATCGATGCTGGTGCGTAGTGGATTAATGTCCTGTGTGCTTTCCTATTTTTCCTGGTATAGTTTTGGGCACTATTAATCTACCTCTGCTTTTGCTCTTTCTGATATTTTTAGTTCCATGATATTTTCTGTTATTCCTTCTATCTGTTTCCATGCCTGAATTATCATGTAGCGTTCTCTTCTCCTTTCTAGACTATATAATTTTAAGGATTGTAGTCTTTCCCAGTAGTCTAGGTCCTTAACTTCTTCTATTCTAGCTGTAAAGGACCTTTGTACACTCTCTATTTGTGCAATATCCTTTTGATAGTGTGGGTACCATATCATATTGCAATATTCAAGTGGACTACGAACATATGTTTTATAAAGCATAATCATGTGTTCAGCTTTTCTTGTTTTGAAGTGCCGTAACAACATTCCCATTTATTTTGCTTTACATTTTGCCAACAGAATTGCTATTTGATCATTGCATAACATGTTCCTATTCATCATCACACCAAGGTCTTTAACTGCTTCCTTATTTGTGATTGCCTCATTATTAGGTCCCCTATATGCATATAGCTTTCCTTCTCTGTCTCCATATAATTTATTGATTCAAATTTATCAGAGTTAAATACCATCCTATTTACCTCTGCCCAATCATATACTTTGTTAAGGTCTCTTTGTAGAGCGTTCCTATCTTCATCACAAGTAATTTCTCTACTTATTCTTGTGTCATCAGCGAAACTACTCACTACCGAATCCTTAACATTACTGTCTATGTCTTCAATCATAATAACAAACAATATTGCAGCTAGCACCGTACCTTGTGGCACACCGGAAGTATTACCTTGGTTTCATCCGATTTCTCATCGTTTGCAATAACTATCTGTTTTCTGTTGTGTAAAAATTCTTTTAACCATCTTCCTACTTTATCACGATATTGTGTTTTCTAATTTTCTTTGCTAATATATTATGGTCTACTTTGTCAAAAGCTTTGCAAAGTCTAGATAAACCAAACATCTGTTTTCATTGCCGATTTTTTCATATTTTTGAATATGTTCTCACGGTGGGACTAACAGTTGGGTTTGTGTACTTTTTCCGGGTACGAAACCGTGTTGTCCTATATTAAACAAATTATTTTTTATTAAATGTTTCATAATATTTTTCTTCATTACCCTTTCATACACTTTCTAATATGTGATGTTAGACTCACAGGCCTATAATTACTTGCCTCTAGTCTTGATCCACTTTTGAAAGTAGGGGTGATATATGCTAATTTGTGCTCATCATTATAAATCTTGCCTGTATCTACACTTTGTCTTAATAATAATTGCAAGTGGCTTTGCGATATCTTACTTTTTAGTTCTATAACTTCTATCTTACTTTTTAGTTCTATAACTTTCCATGCATTTTTTTCTTTTGCAAGACCTTTTTTCCAACTTTCTGAATTTCTGGAACAAGATCCTCCCTCTGTCTCTTGGTATGCATGAATGATGTTTACTTTTCTTCTTCGGTATATATTTTTCCACTATTTTCTCCAATATTTTATATAATATCTCCGTATTACCCTTATGTCATCACTTACGAAAATGTTATCCCAATCTTTGTTTAATTCTTCATTAATTTCTGACCATTTATATTTTTACTGTAGAAGTTGTATTTTCCATATCCTTCCCACTTTTTCATTTCTTGCTTATCTCTATTTTCACTTGTTTGGAATGAACTGTTAATTCTATGACATTATGGTCTGAAATACTCGCATTATAAACTATTATTTCTTTAACATAATTCATCTCGTTCACAAATACTAGGTCTAAAGTATTTTCCTTTCTTGTTGGCAGGTGATTTATTTTTGTTGAATGTGTATTCTAGTAGCATATCTAATAGCTTTTCAAATTGCCTCTTATCTTCTGCACTACTATTACTCTCGTTTTTATATGTATAAGTACAACCACAATCTCCTATTCGTTCTTTCCATTCTACGAAAGGAAAGTTGAAGTCACCAGATAGGAGAATAGTCCAGTCCTTGTGATTTCTACATATATCATCCAATTTTTCAATTATTAAGTCAAACTCTTTAGTATTAGGAGTCTATATAATTACTATGTTCATTCATTTTTCAGATTCAAATTCTACGCTATTAGTTCAACATTCTGAGTTACTATATTTCTCATATATTTTTCCTTGTTTTTGTCTTTCCCATATATTGCGGTTCCCCCTTGATTCCTATTTTTTCTATCTGATCTATAAGTTTGGAACCCTTTTATTGATCATCATTCCCAGTCTCTTGGGAATACCAGGTTTCACTTATAATTCATTATATCTATTTTCTTTTCATTTTGGGTTAGTCTTCTAAGTACTCTATTTTTCTTTTGAGTTACTCGTAACTAAAACCCTGCGCATTCATCACTATGATGGTTTGCGTGTTTTTCTCCTTCATTTAACAACTGGTTTAGTAATGAAGGATTTTCCCATGTTTCTCTTTCCTGTTCTGGTATGTTGTTCTTTTTTTCCAATTTCCAGAAATTGCCTGGACATGTTAAAAAAATCCAACTTTTCCATAATATTTGGATCTTCCTTCATCCATAATTATTCATTTTGTGTCTGATTCTGCAATTTTTCTTTTCTCTCCGTTTCTGCAATATCCTCTTGCATAATAAATACAGTTATTATCTCTTGAGTAGAATTTCGGAGCTGATGCTTTGAATTTTTGCTGACACCTCTGCATATCTCATTGGTGGTTTGCTTTTTCTCTTTTACCTGATATCTTGATTTTCTCTCTTTATTTTGTTTCTTTCTTATTTTGGATTTTATTACTTGGTTGGTGGTTATTTATTTGATTATGATTTCATGGCTACAGGGTTGCATATATTGCATTTTTTGTCGAACTTACATCTTTTCCTTCTTTTTATGTTTTTACATATTTTTGGATGCAGATCTCGAATCAATCCCCATATCCATCTAAGTATGCACATTTACCATATATTTCATAGTTTTGACATATCTTAGGATGTTTGTAGTACATCTTTCTCCAAATCTGCAATTCCCTCTTTTCAAAAGGTTGCAGATTTTGTCTTTCTTGTCTATTTTTTCCTCTTTCCCGTCATTGTGTAGATCTGGGTAGAGCCTCTTCGGGATTGCTTTTCTGTTGTCATATCGTAATTTATTTCTTCGTAGGTATGCTGCTTTATTGCCTCATATGTAGTATCAATGAGTATCTCTGCATCCATACTTTTATCTTGCTTTCTTTGTTTTCCTTATTTTTTTCTGTCATTTCATTTTGTTTACTTCTCTTCCGTTTTCCTCTTCTTCTTTTTCTTCTTCTTCTTCCTCTTCCTCTTCTTCTTCATCCTCAACATTTGTACATTCAATCTTGATTTAATAACATTGTCTATCCATGATAGACATGTTGAACAAAAAATTCTTGTATCTTTTCTCAAATCTTGTATTACCTCAGCACACTGTGGATGGGTCGGATGTTGCATGCAGCACATTTTCTGATTAGGTTTTTGTGGATTGACTATGCTATACCAAACCTTACACAGTTTGCATGCTTTTTTGGCATTCTTTTTCCTAAATGCATCAATTAGGATATTCACAAGATTCACCTTATTCATTTTCTTTGTCGGAATATGTTGGTTTATGTATATTTTCTTTATGAGTCTCTTGACCACTTGGATTTTATTTGGAACTTCTTCAATTATTTTCAAGATGTTTTCATTAGATTTGTTCCAGTTTGAAGGATTTTATCCTTCTAATATATCTATGAATGCTTTTGTATCTTTTTGGTTAGGACTGTTGCTGATTTCATAGATGAGAAATGCCAGTTCCCTTCCTGCTACCTCATCGTATTGCGAATCTGCTAAACACGCCAAATTACGCCACCTCTTCCCGCAGTTGGAACTTACTGCCATCTTGTTCTGATTTATAGTATTACACTTGATAAACTAACTTAGAAGACGCTTTATCCTACTATTTTCACACTAATCTTATCACCGAGATTCACGAACACTTCTAGATATTTCTCAAATTCTAGTCGTATGTTAAACTTGTGATATCTGTTGATTAATCTGACTTCACGCGGGTACGTCTCACCAAGCAAGATGGCTACTACGAGAGAGAGAGAGAAATAATAACTATATTACATGTTCGGGGCTAATTTTATTATTGTTTTTTCACATTTATTTTGAGGTCCTTCATAAACATCTTACAAATATATGGGTCCAAATGGTACATTCCCAGACTAAGATTTAGGTGGTTTTTATTAGTGATTTGTATAATTGCCTGATTCCAGTAAATTTCTAGAAACATATCATTGGATCTAGCAATTACCGAGTATCACCCCCTAATTAATACAATGAGATTTTTCACTCAGATGATAAACAGTGCATTTGAAGTCTGGGCTGTTCTAACTGAATACATATGCTGCTTAATCCGAACACAAATCTTTACTTGACTGACCAACGCAAAACAATGGGCAATCCTTACAAGGAATTTTGTAAATGATGTTGTTATTTGTTATGGGACTATTCTTAATTAGCATATCTTTAATGGTATTGTTATAAGAGAACACTACATTAACATTAAACGATTTAAATATTGATTTTATGGTTTCAAATCTACGAAAATAAGGTAAGCTAAGTACATTTTTAGGCATTTCTTTTTTCCTTAATAGCAACATTATAAAACTTTTTGTGAGCTTTTTGATAACATGAATCAATTAAATGAGGTGGGTGGCAGAGATCGTTTCCTATCTTTTTTATGTATTCTATTTCTTGGTCCAGATATTGTGGACTCGTGATACGCAAAGCGCGTAGGAACATAGAAGAAAAAATTGAAATTTTAATATTAAGATGGTAGCCAGAATAAAAATGTACATATGTTAAATTATTTGTGGGTTTTCTATAAATACTGAATTTGCATTGGAAAGATTCTCTATGTATTAATACATCTAGGAAAGGGATGACATTGGTATTTTCAATTTCAACAGTGAATTTTATGGATGGCACTAAATTATTCAATTTAGACAGTAAATCATTTACATCTGATACCCACCTAGGTTAAGAACTTACTAAGATATCATCGACATATCGGTACCATTTTAAGGGGATAAGTGTGATTTTCGGGAGTTGTCTCTCAAAAAATTCCATATATAAGTTTGAAAGGAGAGGTGATAAAGGGTTACCCATGGCCATACCAAATATTTGTTGGTAATATTCCCCATTAAAAATAAATCTGCAATCACAAATACATAACTTAATTAAGGAAATTATGTGACTAACGGACATAGGCAATTCATGCAGTACAAGTTCATTACTTAAATATTCTAGCACAGAGTCAATAGGGACTTTTGTAAACAAAGAACATACATCAAAAATGACAAAAATATCGCTAGGGTTTAGTACAATGTTATTTAATTTTTCCACAAGACCAAGAGAATTCCGGATGTGTGAATTAGATACAGTTCCTAGTAGCGGGGATAACAGTTTAGTAAGATATTTAGATAGTTTATAAGCAATTGATCCTACAGTACTAATAATTGGGCGCATAGGTTTGTTTTCCTTATGAGTTTTGACTAGGCCATATAAACAAGGTAATGAGGGACACTTTACAGTTAAATTACACAAAAGTTCTTTTTTATATTTATGAATTTGTTTGATATTGATATTAAAGTTCTTATTACTTGGTCCAACGGATTTTTGCGAGTTTTTTTGTAAGTGAAAGTCAAGGGGAAACTAAAAGGAAACATGATTTTAGAGTGAAAGAGAGAAGTCTCTGTGTGGGAGATAGAGTTTTCATACTAGTCCAGAAAGAAGTTCCCTCTTTGTCTTATAAGTTCGAAGGTCCTTTTTTAATTTTAGAAAAGGGGGGAAATCTAAATATTTAATCGATATGGGTAAGCATAGAGCAAAGTGGCAGCATGTAAACTTGCACAAGAAAGAAAGAGGATAATGGGAAAAAATCATACCAAGAAAGACCTTTGTTATCTAGGTGTTGTTCCTCGTTGTTGTAAACACCTATAAACATGGTCTTCGTTTGCTTCCTTATGAAAGAGATTTACATTTTTGCTTTAGCTCTTATTGATGTGGTGAAACCAATTGTATAGGTTGTCATTATAGAGCTGTTGGCTGTCAAAGTCAATTCATCGAAAACAAGTAACTGAAGGCCTATTGGCCAGACTGCAGTACGCCAACCCGAAGCGCTACCCTTGCCTGACAACTCAACCTGCTGCTATCCTTAACCAACGTCTTGAAGATAAGCCTTTAACGGTTAGTATTTTCAAGTGACAACAAACGTGCTGTGGCGCCGGGATTCTACTTACGACTCTATCTCATTGTCCAAATCACTTTGTAGATTCGTGCAGACTGCCCCATTGTGTGCCTGCTCCTGTAGATCGACAGTGCCACTCACCTCACTCTGGCAGTACCAATCTCCCGGTGCTATATCCCTGAATAACAGCGACGCTCATGCTGGCTTACAGTGCTCCACTGCATAGTGTTATTATTTAACGCTAATTTTAAGTTCTCGATCCGGACTTTCATGCACTTACGTGGTCCCGTGGGATAAGTGTTTTGTGCTGGCTGCTTGCTGGCACCTTCCATTGATATTGTGAATAGTAGGGTTAAGGTTACAAGTGCCACGTATCCAGACAGAGCTCTTGTAATTGTTTATCTTCTGATTGCCCGTTTTAGAAATTATATTAATTTATGAACATATTACGTGTATATTTATACCACATCTTTGGGAAAGAATTCTGGTTGTTCTATAAGGGTTGTTTTATTCTTAGTTTGTGTTCATAGTCTGCATGCCATTATTCAGAAAAAGCATAGATTGCGCACAAAGGAATAATTTTGAAAATTCAGAATTTTTTATTTGGTCATTTTGACTCAACTCCGGCGCTGTAACTTGGACAATCCAGTTATTTTTTTTTCTGTATTTGTTGTAAAATAATCATACGTAGTTGGGAACCTATTCTCTTATTCTTAAACATAATAAAACTTGAAAGTTAGTAAGCTAGAGTACGTTATCTATAGTCGGTGTTGACAGAGGACTGGTCCGTTGTTTGGCAGTCGTCAGCTCGAGAGAGAGAGAGAGAGAGAGAGAGAGAGAGAGAGAGAGAGAGAGAGAGTGCAAAAGGTCCCTCCTCCACTGGATTTATATATTTTTCTCTCCCAAAATTGTTATAAAGATTCACGTATAACATTTTGAACACGTTTGCTAACTAACCAACAAACATTTAGGCAACCATAAATAAAATGGCACAGAATTGAACCAACTACTATTAGATTCAGGGCCTCTGTAACACGGTTTTTTGGACTTTGCTCCTTATCAACGCATCAGATGTAGCTGAAAGTTGACATATGTATATTTTACAACCACACAAATTTTGTCAGCCATTAATTTCAATAACCTCAAACCAGGATAGTTTTAAATTTTTATAAAGTAAAAATTATCTAGCCGACGCCATGGCCAATGATTACGAGCCAAGAGTCGAAAAACATTCATTACGTAAGCAAGGTAAACACCGTTTTGCCCCGCCCATCCACCAGACAGAAACTCATTCACCTTGTTCCATCAGCTCTGAAACACATAGCAGTCAAAATGGCTAACAGGCTTTGGAATTGTCCCAGTGGTTGCAAAACTGCATTTGTATACGACTTGCAACTTTATACAATCAAGAGAAAGCCCGTGGCCATATTTACTATAGCCAGAAAAGCTAATTATTCAGTTTCTAGTTTAAATCCAATGTTTATGGTCTGATTTGTATTTAGCGTAACGTGATTATAATACTTGTAATGCCATTCAGGATTTTGAACATTTCCATTAACTATTCACTATGCCACCAAGAGAGAGAGAAAGAGAGAGGTTGTATGTAAACAGTCTTTATATAACTATTTTTGTTAAAATAAGATTTTTATCCAAAGTAAATACAAGCTTGTGTGTGCTAAAATCTCCAGCAGACCAACGGATCATCCGATATAATTTTTTTTCTTCTTCTTTAGGCCGTTAAACGTGACCAATGGTTGGATATAAAGACTTTATGAATGGCGGAACAATACATAGATGTGGGTGGGGTATTTGTGCTAGCATAGTAATACTACTGTAGTAATAGCAGTAATGTACATGAATTAAACGTTTAGGCCAACTGTTGGGGTCCTTGAGGATCATTTAGCACTTCTTGCAACTTCTCAAGAAATTAGTTTTTATCGCCAGAAGTTAAATTTTCTAACCCAACAATGCCCATGATAGCCTTCAGTGTTATCCTGAATTATAACGAGGCCAAAGTGGGTGGAGCCTCATGAAGTCATCATTCTGACGATAATTATTAGTGAAGGTTTAAAGCCAGAATACTGTACCTGCTATTTTTTTTCAGTAAATAGGTAGATAGCCAATAAATAAAAATTGCTTGACATTGGATATAGCAGTTATCAAATCAAGCTTGTCTACTATGTATTTGAAAATTACCAACTATTCCCTACATCTTGTCAATCTGATTGTGACCTATAAAGTCAACTGTAATTACTTAGGGAACTTATTTTAGGAGTTCGACTAATAATCGAAGTGTTTTGTATTTATTAACATATTTTGTTGGTTTGATCATTATGACAATTATCAGTGGAGAGGTTTCAGATTTCATAAAGGTGTACTGCTTTGCTTGTATTTAAATTTTTGTCATTGTTGCCAGAGGTCTAGCCTTCGTTACGTATAACCAATCATCCATCGAGAAAGAGGGAAGAAATGCTGTCATAAGTTACGTAACGAGTGCGTTCGAAACCTTTTCTCTAAGTAAGTTGGCCCGTCTTCAAAAAAAGTCACTTTTACATTATAAGTACCAAATTTATTCAACCAACGTAATGCAGAATACGGTCAAAATTTATGTGTAGATATAATGTGTATAATGAAATGCATAGATAAAAAGTTATTGCGAAAAAACCGTGTTACAGAGGCCCTGAATCTCATAGTAGCCAAACCAAATCCCTGGCCTCCATATCGAGGTCAGTGATATAAATGTTGAAACGACAAATAGCGGGGTAAGGCTACAATATTTTGAAATCATTAAACTGAAGAATACAAAGATTTGTGACAACTCCAGAAAAGGACGATTTGAGGAACAAGTGAAAACACAGTTGAGTGTATCGAATGATCATCTGCGAGAAGGCCAACGGGATTTCCGAGAGCCTTAAGTGAAAGCGCGTCAATAAAAAAGGAAATAGGTTACATGTCGCGAAAAGGCGGTTAGTTGGATGAGAGGGACAGAGTTTTGCCACAACATATCAATAAATATTGCAGGACGACAGAAGGCTCGATGTATTGTAGATTCCCATGGCCATTTTAATATTTACATTGTTCCTTTGAGACCTTTATATAATGCAATCATTAGCATTCAGCCAGTCCCTTTTTCCGAGAAAATGTCAGCTTTCTCGCTTACGAGATAACGCGTTTTTTCCTATATCGAAAAGAAATAACAGTACGGAAATAAGCATCCTTTTTATTCTGGGCAGCTGAAATTAATGGCATCAGTGAACAATTTAATGAAAATTTCGGAAAACTTTCACTTTGCTGTAGTAAAAAAAAGAGGCTATACAAAACATTATATATATTCTAATAGTTCTTTTAAAACCCTTTGGACCTGGTACACAGTTTTTTCATAATATTTTCTGCCACATATTTGCTGTGAAAATTGAAAGCAAAATACCTATCGGAGCTCGTTTGCTGTGAATGACTGAAAATAGGGGAATAACAAGAGGAAATGAAGTGAACAAGAAGGAAAAAAGGGCAAAAACAAAGATGCTGACAGCTGCTGTTCACTTGGCTTTGAGTCTATGGTGAGTATTCTTGCCGATTTACTATCTAAGCAGAAAAGTGGTGTACAAACCTTCCAATGCAAGGAAGGCCCACATGCATAAAATTCACCAATTTCGTAGAGCCTCATAGTATATTTATCGTGACTCGAGATGGAATCACGATAGTGTATTTATCATTTATCTTTAGTTTGTAAGAGAAATATTGTAAACATTATGCAGTGCAAGATGCGTAGATTATTATTATATATATATTGTGTGGAATTGTTAGTTATAGTATAATATTTCTTTATATTAAGTGTTTTGAAGGGTTAAATACGTTAAATGGTGGTTTTAACTCTACGTAATCTTTACAAGTAGTTAAGTATTGTCGTTGGTGAATGCGGGCCGCGCATGCGTGGATCGTCAGTCGTCTCCGACTGATTTGAGTCAAGAGTCCAGCAGTACCGGTTTAGTTGTTTAAGTGTGAAGGTCATCGTCGCCTTACGGTAGCTCAACATGCGAGGGGGGTAAAGGAATCAGCACAACTTCGAGAAATAATATCATCATGTATTACAGCTAAGTCTAAGATTTATAAGTTTTTTAGGTGATAATATTGAAGGGCATGCATGCACGATAGATATTGTTACTGACAGGCATTTGTAAATGAATCAGGCTATTCTTCGGATCGTGGTATAGGAAATTACACAATGGTTTAAAGGTTAGTAATAAGTATATCTATTCCTGGTTAAATAATGGGTTGATACGATTATAAGATATGGTAATTTAGGACGTATTTTTAAACACAACGCAATTTCTCGATCTATTGAACAGAAAAGAATCCTTGAAAAATCTGTTCGTGAACCTGGTAATATGCGAACCAAATTAGGGTAAGTTTGGGTTTTCATATTTATTGAATATTTTATATGTTTACTATTTTTGATTCTTTTTAGTAAAGATATAAAATGGTGCCGTGACCAGGATTGATTATTATTGTGGGTGATGATTGATAATTGGTAACTGATTGATAACGCATATATTTTAACTTTGATATTGGTGTTTATAGGCTAATAGGTGTTTTACCAGTATTGCGCTTCGTGAGAAAGTGTTCGTTGCGTCGGGTTGTTATGGCTAGGATGGTATTGGCAATTTAGAAACGTTGACGCCGTAACTTTATGCCGTAAATCATATGAGGAAAATTGTTGAGTAAGATATTATCGTTCCCTTTTGTAATTGCACTCTATTTGATTAATTGTATTTATCGATCGTAGTAGGAAATCGCGAGTGTGAAATTTAAATTAGTAATTTCGTTCTCTTTAGATTCATAAATGTTTAACGGCTATTAAACCATTTACAACGACGAAGGTTGAAACTTGTGGAAAAAAAAAATGAACTTTAAGTGATTGAAAATCATATATGCGTTGTAACATTTGAATTGATCAGTGTTAATCGTTGCCACTAATTGAGAACATTTAAATATGAAATTTGATTTTCATTAGTTGTGATTTTTATTGAAATAATAATTTTGGAAAGTTTGTTGAATTTGGTAATTCGTTAATAGTTGAAGTGAAATTTTCGAGTTGTGTATTAGTGAGTTTGCGTCGACATTGATAATTTATTGTCGCACTGGCGACCATCTTGTTAATGATCGGGCACTTCATGTTGGGTCAAGCTGGTCTCGGCATTAATTAAGAATAACGTATCGCACTGGCGGCCATCTTGTTAATGACCGAGCAGCTAAGTTGAAGTTTATTTAAACGAAAATTTTGAGGGAATTTAATCTAGTTGTGCTGTTGAAAAATAATGAACATAATGCATTAAGTAGTTATAAGGTAGTTCCTTCCTACACCCTTGCTTGGTCTATTTTTCTCCATTAGTGAACAGTTTGATGAATTATTAACAATGTTGGACATAGAAACATCAGACGTAGGAATGTCTGACATATCAGATAATGAAAGTGAAGAAACAAAAAAACGCATAGTGCTGATCCTAGGACATTCTCAGGTAAGAAAAATGGAAAGTGCCTTTGATGAAATAAATGAAGAAGAGGAAACCCTTCATTTTATAACACGCTCAAAAGGTGGTGCTACTTGTTATGATATCTCATCTGAAGAAGTAGAGGGGAGTGAAGCAGAGGCAGTTGTACTTTTTATAGGAAGTAATGATCTAGATAGTGAAGATGCTGAATCAACAAGTGATATTCGAAATAATATCATAGGACTAGTAAATGATATCTCCAATGTGGATGGAGTCAAGATAGTCTATATCGTCACTGTAGAACCCCGCACAACCCTGAGATATGTAACCTATGATGAATATCGAAAAGGTCGAAATAGGTTGAACCAAAGGTTACGTAAGTCAATCAGTTATTATATCATTGGTAATGGTCTTACTGAAGAGGATCTAGGCAATGATGGAGTTTCATTTGACTCAAGAAGCCTCTGAAACACTAGCAAAAAAGATATATGAAAGAGTCAGCAGTGATGCTGATTCAGGAGAATGGTAATAACACAAGTGGCCAAGTCCAAGTGGTGGGGATGAGGGACTACGCATCTTGCATTGCATTAATTATAAGCTGTATATAATTATTGTGATAAGTTCTGAAGTGAATTTCTCTTGAAGTGTGTTGATTAATTGCATTTAATGGGGTGGTTATATATATATTAAATTAAAATTTGCTGAAATTGTTGAATATTTGTATTTTGTATAAAGTTGTTGGATGAAATTGTTGAAAGTCTGGAAAGGTTTGTTGGTTTTAGCTGGTTTGATAATTATCATTGGAAAATGGCAGAAAGAGAAACTTTGGTGAGGTCACGAGGGGGTTACAAGGGTGTGATCACCAAATGGATAAATAAGATAGACTCTGCTATTGCCGCAGGTAATGTCAATACATTGTCTTCAATCAAGGATTTATTCATAAAACAATGAGATTGTGCAAGACCTGAATGAAAAGATATTGGCTTTAACCACTGAAGAAGATCGAATGAATGAGGTGGAAGAACAAGCAGAATATGAAGTAGTAATTGGAGAACATTGGTATAAGTTGATCAATGCCATCACAGCGATGTCAGGAAGCGGTTCTCCTGGAAATCCTCCGACCACACCGAAGACTAATGTTAGATTGCCAAAATTGGATCTCCCACATTACAATGGAGATGTGTTGGAGTGGAATTCCTTCTGGGAATTGTACAATGTGTCGGTACACCAACGAGTGGACTTAGAGCCGATTCAGAAATTTTCATATCTGCAAAGTTTACTTACAGGAGATGCTCTAAAATTGATTTCAGGATTTAAGTTGGAAGCTGCGAACTATTCACAAGCTATATCTCTTCTCCAAGCCACTTATGGGAAGAAGGATGAAATTAAAAGAGTTCTGGTAAGAAGATTATTAGAAATTGAGCCTCCATCTGCTAATTCAGAATCATTACAAACATTCAGAGCAAATTTTGAATGCTCTATAAGATCTTTGGAGAGTGAAAACTTGGAGTTGAACGAGCTTTACACCATTTTGCTATATGGTAAGTTGCCTAAGAGTGTAAGTGAAACTGTGAAACGCAGATGTGGAGATGATTGGCTGGTGTTTGACACATTTAAAAAATATCTAGAGGAAGAAATTCATAATCTAGGCTCTTTCGTCTCAACAGATGTAAATAAACCTGGAACTTTATCAACAGTATCTACATTCACAGTGAATCAATCACAATCGGTTAGACCTAAGAGTAAAGGAACTGTTAATAAATTTAGTTCTCAACAAAACAAGAAAATGTGCATTGTGTGAAGGTGAACACTGGTGGACACAGTGTAAAACCTATGCCAGTAGGGATAAGAAATTGAGTCGTCTCGGGTTTTTACGATTGTGCTTTGTGTGTGCGTCAAATAAGCACTTTAGTGTAGATTGTGAAAGACAAACTTTGTGGAAACGGTATTAGATTAAAACATCATCGTGTATTGTGTGATAAACAACAAACCAGCGAACCAAATAAACCAGCAAGTAAATCAACAATTAAATCAGCAAATAAATCTAATAATGGTGTGCAAATTGGAACACTTTCCGTAAGTGATCAGGGTCAAAAATCCAAACTGAAGTCTATTTTACCAACAGCCACAATTGTGTTAAAGGGCAAAGGAAGACACTTGGTACGTCTTCGTGGGTTGTTAGACACATGTGCAGAAACGAACCTTTTTATTAGAAGGTCAGCAAATTTCAGGATCTACAGTATAGATCTAAAGGCACGGAGAAAATTGCCTTGAGGGGTTATTTGACAAGCAAACCTGTGAACGAATATGAAACGGTGAGTGTTTCTATTCCTTATAAGGGTAGATTGATTATTATGGATTGTATTGTGGTAGATGAATTACCAGAGTATGCTAAGAAATTCAATGTTAAAACGAAATTTGAAAACGTTGTGTTAAAACCAAGATTGGTCTAGCGGACAAAGATTTCGATCTACCTGTGGACAAGCAAGCACCCATTGATATTTTGTAGGTGTTTGATAATGTCTATAACATTTTACACCCCGGATTTAGAAAGGTTGGAAAATTGATATTGTTACCTACCATATTTGGATATGTTGTAACAGGGTCCTGTAATGCTCCCAGCACAGGAAACCCAAGTAACTGTGTTAAAGCTAGCAACTAAAGAGGAAGTAATTGAAGCTACTCATAAATTTGATGATGTAAAGAATGATTTGGATATTTTGTGGAATTTAGATAAAGTAGGTTATTGACTGCAATGATTGAAAGAACATGACAGAAAGGTTCTAGAAGACTTTGAAAATACCATTGTATATTCTGAAATGGAGAAGCAATATGTTTGTGGCCTTACCATGGAAGTCTAATAAGCCGAGGCTCCCATCCAACTTTGGCATGGCGTTGGGCCGGGTTAAACAACAATGTGCAAAATTTCAGAAAGATGAAGCCTACCTGAACCACTATCAAAAAATCCTGAAGGATCAGGAGGATATTATGTTTTCATTGAAAGGGTAGATAAAAACAATTCGGTTGAAAATTGTCACTATCTAGCACATCATGGTGTAAGGAAAGGGATAGTGTTACCACTCCCAATTAGAATAGTGTTCGATTGTTCTTGGAGACAAGGCAAAATGGATTGAGCCTTAACGACTGTCTGTGGACTTGGACCCACAATATTACGACAGATTTGCTCAAAGTCTTATTGGCAGTTCAGGACCAACAACTACGCTTGTATTAGTGATATAGAAAAAGCATTTCTTATGGTGCAATTGAAAGAAAGAAGACCGCGATTACACACGGTTTCTATGGTTAAAAGACCCAATGGATCCAAATAGCGAATTAATCATATATAGGTTTAGGGTGGTGTTGTTCGGTGCTACGTGTTCTCCGTTTCTTTTGAATGCCACTATTAAATCACATCTGGCAGCTGTTAGAGAAGATTCAAGCTGTACTAAGATAGTGGATATGATGAAGAGGGGATTATATGTGGACAACCTTCAATTTACCTCCAACAGTGAAGATGAATTGATAAGTTTATTTTTTGGTGCAAACAAAATCTTTGCTCAGGCGCACTTGTATTTAAAGGAATGGACTAGTAATAGTGATCTTTTGAATACTATCGCGGATGCTTATCGTATAAGATCAAAGGAGAAACAAACCTATAAAGTTTTTAGGCCTAAACTGGAACATCTCTAGTGATAAATTAACAATAACACCTAATCATCTTAAGACCGGTCAAACAAAACGTGAAATTCTAAGTGCGATTGCCCAAATTTATGATCCTTTAGGATGCTTATCCCTATTACGATACGAGCTAGAGTATTCTTACAGGATTTGTGGAAACAACAGTTGAAATGGGATGAATTATTGTCAGTTCCTTTATTAGAACAGTGGAATGAGTTGTCCAAAGACTTAGAGAAAAGTCTCAGTATTTCCTTCCCCAGAAGCACTAATCTGGAGAAAGCGGATTATCTCCACATTTTCTGTGATGCTAGCATAACAGCTTATGGTTGTGTGGCCTATCGAGCAAGTGGTAAAACTTCGTCTCTGATTATGGCAAAGGGTAGAGTAGCACCCATTAAAGAGTTGACTGTACCTAAATTGGAATTAATGGCTTTTTTTTTTTGTTGTTAGGTGCAAGATTGTGTAAATTTATAGTTGAAACTTTTGAAGAAATAAATTTGAGAAAATAATAATTTGGTCTGATAGTAAAGTTGCCCTGGGATGGTTAGTGACAAAGAATAATTTGCCAGTATTTGTGAAAAATAGGGTAGTGGTTGGAAATTAACTCTATAACTACAGGGATTGTCTTTTCTTACGTTCCATCTTCAGAAAACCCTAGTGATTGGATTACTAGAGGAAAAAGGACAGAAGAAGTAAGAATACTCCTTTTGGTGGGAAGGACCTCCCTGGTTTAAAATCAGAAAACCACACCTATCCTATTGACAGGACATGGGTGAAAGAAACACAATCACAGGATGAAGTTATTCAGGTCCATATTGTAGGAACAGTGAAAAGAAAAATCCATCTGCTGAACTGGGAAAGATTTAGTAGAGTGGATAAATTTTGTAGAACTATAGCTTGGATAATACGATTTATTGACAATTGTAAATCAACTGGCTGTAGAAAACTGGAAGTTTTAACGCTGGAAGAACTTCAAAAGGCTAAAATAAAATGATTATCCTCTTACAAAAGGAATACTTTTCCGAAAGAATATAAAGCTTTGGAAAAGGGGATAAGTTTCAAAATTGACCTTATTAGTACATTGAATCTCTTCTTGGAAGAGGTATTATGAGATGCAGAGGAAGATTGGAACAGTCGCACAGGCGGCAGAAATAAAATTCCCAATCTTACTGCCAAAAGGTTGTTTTCTCACAAAATTGATAGTAAGGGAGCATCACTGTTTACAAGCTCACATGGGAGTAAATGCAACTGTAGCAAGTGTGAGACAGGAATACTGGTCCCACAGCTTCGCCAATTAGCCAAAAGTGTAATACATCATTGTATAATTTGTAAGAAAACCACAGGGGAGACCCTACCGTATGAATATTGCTCCGCCATTGCCAGAATTTCGGGTGCAGAGAAAACAACCCTTTAGCGTTACAGGGGTAGATTATACAGGAGCGTTGTTAACCAAGGAGAAACATCAAAATCCTGAAAAAGCTTATACGTGTTGTTTACTTGTCCAGTTACTAGAGGAATTCATATCGATTAGTAAAAGATCTGTCCTGTGATTCGTTTCTTATGGTGTTCCGAAAATTTTGTAGCCGTCGGGGATTTCCTTCTTTAATGCTAAGTGACAATGCTACTACCTTTGTATCGGCTTCAGATTATTTGAAAAGCATGGTGCAGCAAAGTTCCTTAGTGCAAGAACACCTAAATGCTATAGAATGTAAATGGAAGTTCATACAGCCAGAGCACCTTGGTTTGGAGCTATATGGGAAAGATTGATTGGTCTTCTGAAAACAATGTCCTTGAAAAAACGGTAATAGGTCAGGCCTTTCTCAGTTTTGGTGACTTTCCTGTGTTGATGACCTGAACTTGAAGCAATTATTAATTGACAGACCCTTAAGTTATACACCGGGAGAATTAGATCAGTTTGGATAATTCTGACGCCCAATCATTTGATTTTTAGGACGTAGATTGAGATCTTTCCCTAGGGAAGTCATAGATTGGAAAGATGAAGCTAAGGACCCTCTGTATGGAGAAAATAATGGATGTGGAAAGCGATTTGTGTACATTACAAAAAAAATGTGATGACCGTGGAAAAGGTGGGAGAGAGAATATTAACTTCTCTCAGAGAAACTCATCGGGTGGGAATCAGACACGAATCTTGGCCCAAAATGGGAGATGTTGTGTTTGATACACGATGAAGGACCAAGAAGTCGTTGAAACTCGGTCAAATTGTCAAATTACATGTGGGACCGGATGGATGTCTTGCGCGTGGAATTACTTTAAACAACCCCAAAACCCCCCACGGTCCAAGTGATGAGACCTGTTGTCAAGCTATATCCTTTAGAATTATGGCAAGAGACTGATGTTGTCATATCTGAGAAAACTGATGATAAAAGCACCCGACCGAACAGGAAAACGGCACACAGGCGGCTACTGAGGCCAGAAGAGCCCTCATTCAAGCAGGACAATTATAACTGTAAATATTTGCTTTTGTTTGCTGGGAGTGTATCGTGACTCGAGATGGAATCACGATAGTGATTTATCATTTATCTTTAGTTTGTAAGAGAAATATCGTAAACATTATGCAGTGCAAGATGCGTAGATTATTATATATATATTGTGTGGAATTGTTAGTTATAGTATAGTATTTCTTTATATTAAGTGTTTTGAAGGGTTAAATACGTTAAATGGTGGTTTAACTACGTAATCTTTAACAAGTAGTTAAGTATTGTCGTTGGTGAATGCGGGCCGCGCATGCGTGGATCGTCAGTCGTCTCCGACTGATTTGAGTCAAGAGTCCAGCAGTACGTACCGGTTTTAGGGTTGTTTAAGTGTGAAGGTCATCGTCGCCTTACGGTAGCTCAACATGCTGAGGGGGGTAAAGGAATCAGCACAACTTCAGAGAAATAATATCATCATGTATTACAGCTAAGTCTTAAGAATTTATAAAGTGTTTTAGGTGTATAATATTGAAGGGGCATGCATGCACGATAGATATTGTTACTGACAGGCATTTGTAAATGAATCAGGCTATTCTTCAGATCGTGGTATAGGAAATTACACAATGGTTTAAAGGTTAGTAATAAGTATATCTATTCCTGGTTAAATAATGGGTTGATACGATTATAAGATATGGTAATTTAGGACGTATTTTTAAACACAACGCATTTCTCGATCTATTGAACGAGAAAAGAAATCCTTGAAAAATCTGTTCGTGAACCTGGTAATATGCGAACCAATTAGGGTAAGTTTGGGTTTTCATATTTATTGAATATTTTATATGTTTACTATTTTTGATTCTTTTGAGTAAAGATAATATTTTAAGCAAAATAATTAATATATAAAATACACAAAATAAAAGGCTTTTAAAGAAAAAAAGCAATTCATTTTCATTAATTAATATTTCTAAGCAATGTAAAGATTCTCATGAAATGCATTTATTCGGAAAAACAAACGTAACTCAGTTGGAAAATAATTTTCATTGATATTTTAAAACAGAAACTTCATATTAAACACATTTGTTTGAAAGACAAAATAACCTTCCTCTTTCAACTTTCACAAAGTAGGCGGCTCCATGAATTCTTTCGGCCTGCTGGCCGTAGTTTGCCCGCACGATTGATTGATATATTGACTATAACCTATCTGGCATCACAGCTACCATGGATTCAGAATATGTCCTGCTTTGACATCGAAGGACAAGAATTGTGTCTTGTAATGGACCTGAATGAAAAACTGTATTTTTATCGTTCATTCCCCACCCCTACAATGGATTGTCGCTAAAGATTAATTTTATAAAGGACTTCTTACATAGAGTTAATAATAAATGGAACAATAATCTGAATTATCTTTCTTACTTCAGAGCTCTCTCTCTCTCTCTCTCTCTCTCTCTCTCTCTCTCTCTCTCTCTCTCTCTCTCTCTCTCCGTTTTTTATGCAGGCACCCTCCCCTCCAGTTTGTTAGTAATTTTTTGAAAACATCCAACTCAAATTTAAGAATCAACTTACTACAGAAACCTCTCTCATACAGATCAAATTAGTGGGTCCATGTAATACCCATTTTACTTCGGTGATTTCTGTTAGTTAATTCACTTAATTAAACAAATCAGTTTCTCAAGTTGGACAGGCTGATAAACAGCCATATGTGCTTTAGATCTTAGGGAAATAACATAAATAAAATTTCGATTGAAATTATTACGTTGTAAAGCTCTGATAGTAGTGATGGACAGGTTCGCAACTTAGTGACAGAAAGCTAAAGTTCGCTTCGCTTACTGGACAGATATTGTATATAGCATTCAAACCTCTCTGGCATAGTTTGTCGCTCCCTAATCTGAAGAGAATGCAAAACGACCACTGTTTCCAAAACTGAATAGGCTCAAAATCTTACCAATGGAAATAACAAATTCATGGTGCTACTTCATACGTAAATATGGTGGATATTCGAAAAAAGCTGACTGAATGTTTATTTTTAACGTTTCACGAAGCAGTTTCCGCAGAAACAGTTATTGACATACAAATAGTCGGTGACCAGGGAAAGAAAGTACCCAGGTTTGCAAGCATCAAAGTTGCCGAAGATCCTGCTTTTGTAATGGTCTGAATGAAAAACTGTGAATAAATTTAGTTTATGTTTGCATATTCCAAAACATCTTCAATCAGTAAAAGTCAACGAAAATTCCTATTAGCCCTAAAACAGCTTTCTAGCCTCTTCATTTAAAACAGAAAACGTTACGACAAGATTTTCCAATACTGATTTATGCTTGATTGCCACGATGCTCATTTCATCCGTCGGCTCGGTATTTTTCTTCATGTTGGCCTGAGCTTTTGGAAAGCTCTTTTCATGAAAAGTTAATAAGAAAATTCAGTCCTATTAACCAAATATTTTTCTATTATAATTATCGTATACATAAATATATATTTGATTATATCTAAAATAGGCATCGCAGAGTCACGATTCAAGACATTTTTCTGTACCTGACTACCAACAGACCATGTGAACTAGACGTCCTGTTGAAAATATTACTAGATTCGCACAAATTTCTACAGTTTTGTATTATCTTAGCAAACATTGGTTATCTTGTTTTTAATATATGTAAGTAAGCATAAATATATATTATATCTCAAATAATCACCATCACGTGACTGGACTCTTCAAGAAATCAAAGTCAATTATGTAAAATGTGCATTAAAAATACATAAAGGATTTTTAATACACATTTTACATAATTGTGGACGTTGATTACTTGAATTATATATTACTATATAGATATATATATATATATATATATATATATAGATATATATCTATATAATATATATAAGATATATGCATATATATAGTATGCAGTAAGTTGCAAGACAACTACACAAACATTATCTGTGTAGGACTACCCCCTGTATGCAAACAACCAATGCTTTCAAAGTTACAGGATAAACAAATATTTTTACAGGATAAATAAATATGCTTTTACCACTAATGTCATTCTCCCTCTCCTGGAGTGGTTTTTCCTATTTCCGTTTCCCATTTATGTCGTACCTCCAATTTTACTGTCTTCTTATCATAATTATTTCTAGTTCCCTTCTCATCGTCACCTGCCTTTATCCCGTTTTTTCTATTTTCCGATTTCAGCTTCCTATTCCTATCTGGTCTCATTTCCTAATTCCTCCTTCTCCTTTTGTAGTCCTTTGCTTTTATCTAGTTTCCCTCACCTACAGTTTCTTTTCCTTTGCTTTTTTTCATTGAATCACTTTTCACTTCTCATCTAATTCCTTTATTCTCTAGTCACTTTCATATCTTTACTTATTCCTTCCCAAGTATGCTTTTCCTCCCCTTTTCAAATCTCCATTTCTTTATGCACTGTCGCTCTTAGATTTCTTTTTCATTTAATTTCTTTGTCGCCTTCATTTCTTTCCTTGACTTCCATCTTCAGTCTCCGTTTCCTTTGTTCCATTTACACTTGAGTTCTCGTCTACTTTTCTTTATTTATACCTTCAATCGAATCGCTGTTTTCCTCCTCCCCCTCTTGTCCCTTTTCCCTTTTCAAACTGACCTTCCACTATGTTTACCGTTTTCTTTCTCCCATGTGGCTCTTCTGTTTTATGTCAGTTCCTCATCTTATTCTCCATTTCTTTCAACCACCTATCTTTCTAGTCATGTTTCCTTTCTTCTACAAGTTCCTCAGTGGACGAGTGGGTCGCTTACTCGCCTATCAATCTGGTAGGCGGAGTTTGCTTCCCGCTGCTGCCAGTGAGGAGCCAGAGAAATTCGCTTCTGGGGATTTGAAATTCATTTCTCGACTTAATGTGGTTCGGATCCCACAATAAGCTGTAGGTCCCGTCGCTAAATAACCAATTGGTTCTTAGCCACGTAAATGAAATTCTATTCCTTCGAGCCAGCCCTAGGAGAGCTTTTAATCAGCTCAGTGGTCTGGTTAAACTAAGATATAATTACTTACTCCTTTCTTCTAACATCTTAATATCTAATTCCGTTGCTCCCTTTTATCCATTCCCCAGCCTCTGTTCTCTTGCCCCTTTTCTCATACTATTCTCTGTATCCATCGTTTCTTTCCCCCCTTTTCATTACAGCCGTCATGGCCATCGTTTTTTTCCATCCACCCTATATTATTTTTATCCATATAGTCCCTTCTACTTCTTCATTCCAAACGCGATCCCAAAGCTAAATGGTCGGGTGACTGGATGCGTTTTCTCCATCTGTTTCTATCAGAAGCATCTGCCTCTACTAAACCCTTCTTCTCCAAAGCCTCTCTCACTTTTACCCGCCAGATTGTTCTATGCTTCCCTTCCGACCTTCTACCCAAGCCCTCTTCTGAAGTCCTTCCTCCTCACTCATCCCTACCACATGCCCAGACCATCCCAGCATAGGCTCCCTTAACATAAAAGTAATCTCTGCCACTCCGACACTCCACATCCATTTTTCTCTTTATTCATCGAAACCTAAATCTAGCCACTTTCAGGTGCAGACGTTTTTTTCATGAACAGTCACTGGCTACCCAGAAACTCTCGTTTCACTTCTTCACTAGACGGAAGTAATTTAAGCAGTACCATATAAGCATTACAGATGTTATTATTATTATTATTATTATTATTATTATTATTATTATTATTATTATTATTATTATTATTATTATTATGAAAAATACTCATAGTGGCATGAGTCTTGAAATGTAAGAAATAAATCCGCAGTTATGTATATGTACTATATTTAAAAATAAATCTATGCTGAAATTTTCGGGAAACTGGTCGATTGAAAAGGGGAATGAATCGAACAGTTTCCCGAAAGCATTCTCTACATATATGTCTAAATACATGCACATATACATAGCTGCGGATCTGTTTCTCTATTATTATTATTATTATACTATTATTATTATTATTATTATTATTATTATTATTATTATTATTATTAATTATTTCATATACATATTAATCTTTACTTTATTAAACATATGGTCTCAAGTCATTGGTCCTTTCTCCAGCCAATTTTTTTCTGTTCACTGGTTATTCTTTCCTGATCCTATTTACTCTATCCACTGCCTGAGTATCCCTACTCCGTAATCTCTATAGTCATCGTTGACTTCTCTTCATTCCATATCATATAACTGTCGTTGATATCTCTTCATCTAATAATTATCTAGAACAGTTGTTTTTTCTCTCTCCTCATCCTATATTATTCCTAAACAATGGCCCCTTCGCCCTCTATACTTCTGCTTTTTCCTGTTCAACACACTCCCTTTATCCCCTATTTCCTTCTCATCCATAGCTATCTCTATTCACTATGTCTTAGTCCCATTACGCCATCCATTGTTCTACCTCGCAAAATCTTCAATCCATGTATTATAGTATTTGTTTTTTACTTTCATTTCGTTTGGGGTCTGTTTAGCTATAACTCCCTTCATAACGGCATTTGCTCTCTAATGAAATCATCAAATTCGTCTTCCTTTCTCTTTCCGTCATCTTTTGTGAAATGCATCTCACTTCCAATCATTTACCAATTCCTACGTCCCTTCCTCAAGATCCCTTTGCAATTACGTCATTTTTCCACCTCATTACCTAGGTTTTGAGTTTCCTTCTTCATTTCCAATCATTATCTTCGTCTATATCTTTCATTTCCTCGTCGCGTCTCCCTATCAGTCTCACACTAATTCTCATGTTTTATCGGCTTTTATACTCATCATGCGTATGTTTTCATTCAAAGCACAGCCATAATTCACCAGGGAAACCATTCCCAAAACCCAATGATATACGAACCATGCCATTGTA
Organism: Macrobrachium nipponense; assembly: GCF_015104395.2. NCBI lineage: Eukaryota > Metazoa > Arthropoda > Malacostraca > Decapoda > Palaemonidae > Macrobrachium > Macrobrachium nipponense. Next base: position 89,779,102 of record NC_087209.1, on the reverse strand, counting down.
TTACAACACGTTTATTAATTACCCACTTCTTTGCATAATGGCATTCCATCAACCAGACGCCGGCAGAATTCACATGTTGTTGATTCACGTTCTGTGGCATATATCATGGCGCACAAGCAACAAGAAGTAATTTATGATATGCGAAGAAAATCGAACAATGGCAGTGTTTCACTAGGAGAACCAATGAATATACGTGGGGATTGTTGGTACTAAAGTTACCAATTTTAATTGTATATTTTTTTCTATTATATATTTTTACTATTATTTTCAATTCTCGACGAATCATAAGGTTAGAATGACGGTTCGAGGTTTCCGTATTTTAACTTTCTACTTTCCTTCGGATACTTTCCTGCCCTATTGCGTCTCGATAGCCATTATTGAGTAACAGCGGCTGGAGCATACCTTGAATTAGGATGGAATGGAATCAGTAAACATATCAGTAATAGGTTTTGGTAAACATTTATATCATATAATAACTTCAAATACCACAAAACGTAAAATTGCTTATATTTAATTATAGAAACTATCTAGAAGATGGTGCATTTATATCCTAGCTCCTTGATAGGAGGGAACCAGTGACCCCTCATTTATTGCTCTTCTTCTTCCTGCGGTTAAGCGGCATCATATCATCCGTCAGTTCGTCTCGCCAAAATCGCAATTTTACTCCTTGACAATTAAAAAATCCTCGGATTGAGCGTCAAAGTCACAGGCGCTGTCCCTTTATTGCCCAGGTCGGGAATTCTCTCTGATTGGTGACAGTTATGAACTTCATCTAGAGGAGGTCCTGATGCTCACTTCGCGTTGGAGTGCTACTTGTATCCCTCATCCTACTTCTTAGTTGTCTGTAAAAGAAAACTATTGAGATGGCTTTGTCTGTCTGTCCACGCTTTTCTGTCCGCCATCGGATCTTAAAAGCTACTGAAGCTTGAGGGCTGCAAATTGTTATGTTGCTCATCCACCCTCCAATCATCAACATACCAAATTGCAACCCACCAGGTGAAAGTTAGCCATGATCGTGCATCTGGCACGGCTGTAAGTGCCAACAACACGAGCTGCAACGGGGCTGCGGCTGAGAATTTCATGGGTCGGTGCATTTTATTACTTGCTTTGTTTCCTCTCGAGGCTGGGTTAGTTTGAAGGCATTGGGTTGCTCGTTCCGTCCCACTTTTCATCAGAAAACGTTAGATTCCAACCTCCTTTTCCTATACTTGAAAAAACATCGCCTGTATTTGTCAGGCTGTCATTCGATCAAAGGATTACTTGAAGCAGTGATATGGCATATGCTTAGTAGTCTTCTCCCTCCTTCCTTTCGTGTTATGTCTTGGGTGTAGTGCTTTGTGTATTGTCATAATATTTATGTTTCCTTTCCTTGTTTTCTGGTCTACGCAGCGGAGTTCTGCCTTCATCTGTTTCACTACTCCTGCGTTGTATCTGATTACTGGTACTGCCCTTGTGTTGATTAGTATTATTATGATTATGATCAGAAGTAATTTAAATTTACTATATCGCAGTTATTTAAGCTTAATATCTTTGCTTAATCGTAATCAGATTCCTCAAAGGAATACAAATGAGTCAATTTTTTTCCTATAAATATGATACCGTACTCGATACCAACGCAAACAATACCATAGAACGATTGACGTTACTATGTAAAATATACCGGTAAAATAAAACTTCTCCGGGTATCATGCTAATAATTATTTGTTATCCGCTGCATGTAAAGAACTGAATGAGAAATTTACAAATGATTACATCTTAATTTAAGTTATATAAGACCTTTAAATTTCGGTGGTTATTAATGCTTGATAAATATTGGTCCCCTTGTCGTAGTGAGAGAGAGAGAGAGAGAGAGAGAGAGATGAGAGAGAGAGAGAGAGAGAGAGAGAGAGAGAGAAAGGAGATAAAACACGCACACGCGCGCCCAGCCCACCTAAATGTAGGTTCTGCACCAAAGGCTGTCTCAGCGTCACTTCATTCCTGACATATTTTGCAACTTCATTGATATTCAACGTTATATAGAAGCAAATTTCCTGTCGGAGAACAAAAGTTAAAAGGTTGTTTGCGCTGAATCAGTTTCAATGCTCTTTCAATTCTAATTACACTCCCGCAGACATTTGATTTTAACATGCTTTCTAGTTTAAGAAGCAAAAATAGGCCGATGAATTGTAATAAAATGCCAATCGTTAATGAGATACAAACATCATTATCGTACATTTACCGACGATATTATGAATCAGGTTATCCATTAAAGTCAGCCACTCGGATAAGTCGTCCTAAAGGTAATCAGGAGATTAATTATTACCTCATAAATTGGATAATTGACGACAGGAGAGCCTGTAGCATTGATATTCAGTACAACGAATCGATTCATTAATGTCATCCAATCAACTACTTATTACACTTTTCAGAAATATCAACTAATTAAAAGGGACTAGACAAAAGGAAAGATATCAATGCACAAAGAATTAAGTTAGGAAATTATAAAGAAACGGAAGCTATTTGAAAAAGTAATGGAAATAAAAATGACGAAGTTATAAACCAATTAACAGGAAAAAGGATTCTGGTTAAATAGTTTTGATAATGGATTTTAACAATTTTTTATAACTCTGTTTATTGTTGCAGTTTTTTTATTGTTTAGTAATAATGCGCTTATCCCCTACGTATCAAAGTATAATTTCTTGCCTGTGCCGACATTATTATTCATCACATGGCAGCCGATCTATGCATGCAAGCATACATGCATACGCACACACAACAACACACACACACACACACACACACACACACACACATAGAAAAGCCTTGTGAAAGGAACCAGATGTATTTCAACAGGGAAGGAGAGCCATAGTATATGTATGGGATATACAGCCTACCTGCCGATATAGAACCTTCGTGTCATCGATGAGTTAACAAACAAACGTTACAGACAGCAATAGTTGCTTCCATCTTAGATACGTTAACTATTGGCTCCTTTTACAGAGCTTCACTTCAAGTGGGAGGAGTAACACTATTTGCTACGAAGAAAAATTGCAGTCTATGTGTTGACTGGTAAAATGAGAGAAGTTAATGGATTAAACTCAATGTATTTTTTCCTTGCCTGAAGATTTGCTAGTAAATCATTTGAGTAGACACTGGAATATTCTCAGTTAAAAGAGGCTATTAAGTTGGAAGAGCAAAACCTTTCTTTTTAATCTCCATCTAGAGTTTCTTTCATTGCTACTGGCTTTGTGAAGCATTTTCTGGTATTTGTTCCAGACCTAAAAAGTCACGCCTTTTACTTTCCTGAAAAAAATTTTATATTTATTTATAAAGGGCTTGGACTAATGTGAGAAAAATTAAATGATTTTATGCCTTCCAAACCAGATCAGTAGAGCTATAAAACAAAGTTGAAAATATCTAAAATCAAAATGCTTCTGGCATTATGTACTAAGACCTCCAAAATCTGATAAAGTTCTATTTCTTTTTTTTCTTTTTTTTTCTTCTTTTTTTTCGTAGGGAAGGGCAACGATCCAATGACAATGGGTGCTGGGAACAGATCCACATTTCTCTGTGCAACTCATACCTTCTAATTCTGTCATGACCATTTCCCAGTGTTTGTTGGGCGGAATATTTGCTTCCATGATCATTCATGCCAAATTTTGATGGGAAAATACTAAACAGTGTTTATTACGTCTAAAAGAAAGCACGGAATGTGTCCTAGAATTAGAAGTCACTTGCAACAATAAGTCACGTGTACATGGATAATTGGTGTAGGGAAAGATTGCCTTAATTTCTCCTGTTGTCTTGATTTCTTTGCCTTTAATAGGAAATGTGATAAATATATGTTTATGAATCAGTTTACTTACTTCGTGAGCTCAACCATTTACTCAGACTACTTCATTATGAAGGAGGAAAACTCATGAACGTTTATAAATATGGTTTTATTTAGCCCTAAAGCCAACTCTTCTTCATCCGGACAATTCTATAATGAGATCCAAGCAGGCATGATAGAGACAAGGGGATCCGAGAGAGAGAAAGAGAGAGGGAGAGAGAAGAGAGAGAGAGAGAGAGATAGAGAGAGAGAGAGCGAGAGAGATAGTATTAACGAAAACGATAAAAAAAAAAATGGATTATAACAAGTAAGTCTACAACAAATCTCAGCTAAATAGTTCAAAAGTGGTTTGAACTCATATCTAAGATGCATGGGAACTACAGGAGCTCATTATTATTACCGAGTTCTGTAAAATGGAAAAGAATACAGCACCAAAATAAACGTTTTAGTCAACTAAGAGTCATTAATCCAATAATTAAATCTACCTTTTTATTTATTTATGTTTTCATATTAGGAAGTTTTGGTGAGAGAAGTTTTGAGTAGCTTTGATTGATTAAGTTAGTAAAATATCTATTAGTAGTTAATTAAGTTAGTAATTATTACTAATTAGTTTATTTTATCCGAACAATTTTTTCTATTTTATCCTAACATTTTTACGTTTAATTTACCTTATAATGCATCTTGAGATAAATTAATCGATGAAGCATTTATTTTCTCCCAGAGATACTTGGATGAAACGTTAACAAATCAAAATTGTGTATAGAGTAAGATTCAGGCTCGACAGGAGGAAAATTTTTTGTCAAACATTACAAATATTAGTCAGACACAATATAAGAATGAACTAATTTGTGAGTATTTCCCAATACATGACATTTTTATAGACCATTTTGAAAAAAAAGCAAAAGATTTGTAGAACTTTCTTTGGAGCAATCGAGCTTTCTGTATAACGTATAATGCACTATGAAACTTTCAGCCAAGACCGTAGTCACTGGGCAGCGCTCAGTTGCTCCCCAGATGCGGTCAAGTGAACATGCGTCGGCGGCTGGCACCATACACACGATCCATAGCTAACCTTGACCTTAAAATGAAAAAAATAAAAAACTACTGAGGCTAGAGGGCTGCAATTTATTATGCTTGGTGACTGGAGGGTGAATGATCAATAAACCCATTTACAGCACTCTAGTCTCAGTAGTTTTAAGATATGAGGGCGAACTGACATGCAAACAGACAAATAGCAATCTTAATAGTTTTATTTTATAGAAAACTAAAATAAAATGAAAAAACTTTTCGATAAAGATGGGAGAATTTCCTTTCCCGATTTCGTTTCGAAGATGGGATACTCATGAACGACATACGCTTGTGTGATCTCAAATGTTTTTCCACTAAAGTATTTCCAGATGGCATTAACGGGGAAAGTTTGGAATGAAGTTTGGAATGAAAGCCTGATTTCGGTAAATATTTCCAATCCGTATTTGCTGTCTGAATGCCCGTCTGCCTATGAAGGATATTAGCTCGAGATGTGATCGTTGCAAGTTTTAATCAGCAGTTTCATAACTCAGTGACATCTTGTCAAAACGAGGCTTCACCGATCACTGTAATTAAGGGGATTCCCTTCCCCCCTTCCCCCACCCACCCTTCCCTCTCTCTCTCTCTTACTGACATGAATACACAAACAAGCCTGCAAAAATATGACAGTGATTTATCACTCCTGTAACGTTTTTCATCGATATGTAACATAATTACCTTCGTCGACCAACCTTCTAACATAAAGAGCTAAAATGGGTTTCATAGTTATCGACACCGACAACACCACCAGATGTGAATACAGATATTTCTAAAAGAACATGTATATGTAATCTTATAAGCCATGCTATAAATGAAACGTTATACGCAATGAGAATTTATTCAGATTCATATTGAAAGGAAATGAATTAATTAGAAACATCTTTCAAATTATGTTGGAAAAATGTTCAGAGATTTTGTAAATAAGTATTAAAAAAAAGTGCCATTGGGTAGAAGCATAACATTCTAATAGCAATCGAATACTAAAACCTTCGAAAACCAGCATCTCCACATTTTGTCATGGCAAATTTATGCAGACCAATAAAAAATACCATTTGATGTTCTTTCACTTAATAACCATCAATTAGAAAGTGAAAAGTCAGACATGAAAACCATTTGTACATAAATCCTGTTCTCCGTGATTTTCCTTTATTTGTTCCAAATCTTTGCCTTCCCACCAAAATGATTATAGTTTGTTTTGTAACTTTATGATTCAGCCAAAGTGCTATTTGATCTTCGGTGTATTACTTATAGTGTGTGCTTGTGTGAGTGCGAATGCATGTATAAACGTTGCCTTGTTTACACCCATCCATTCCTCGAACATGAGGCTGAGTTTATGGTTCGCTCAGGTATTGCAGATGTTTCCCAAGTAATGCGTCGCGTTTATGAAAGGCAGCCATGTCGGGCACAAAATACTGTGCATTTTTTAATATTCTCTAAGATTCACATTTCCTCTTTACTTTCTCGAATGGTATGTTGTGTAATGTTGTTTTTGCATGCTATTACGTATGTTTTCTCTGTACCCGCTCACAACTTAAGGATACTTTTTCAATTTCGGTACAGTAAGTATGGTTGATGGCTCAACCATTTTCACTGTTCAAAATTTATTTAGCGTTCTGCGAAAAAAGCCTTGATGGAAGATAGTGTTTACTGAGATATTTTATCCAGAAAGAAGCTGATCCAGTCGATGAATGAATAAAACCCCCGTAGAGGAGGGATAAAAGAGGATTTAGATTAAGATGAAAGAAACAGAAGCTATAAAAATTTATTCCATAACCAGTAAATGTCTTTTTCCCATTCCCACCTTTGTGTAAAATTGATTTACTTCTTGAAACAATCGCAAGGAAGACGAGCCTGTCATTCACCTCCTTCTCAAAGGTAAACCTTATATTTGGATGCTGACTGTTAGCGAACTCTTGAATGGACTGCCTGGCGTTCGAAACGAAACAGGGCAAACGTATCTTCAACAAAATAGGAATTACATAAAGATGTTTGAAAAAATAGGGACCAGCGGTTGCTTCATAACCATTCCTTCAACTTATGTGTTAAATACCATAAAATATAAAAGCTGCGTCCAGCACGAATTCAAACATCGCATCGGTTCTCTACTTTCATCTACCGCTGTATATGAATATGGTTGCTGAGATAGGGTCGCAGAATATACGCGAAGAGACGACTGGAACTCGGAAGAGAGTCCCGCGGTGCCATAAGTTACAGAACTGGTAGCAAGTTATCTATCATGAGCTGTCATATCTCGGGTATACACTGAAAAAATTGTTTATTCCCGGTGATCTTAGTATATTTTTGGGTGCTGAATTCGAAAATAAAAAGCTTTTATGTCCTACACGTAACAATTTACACCAAATGAGTTTTATATTTTTCATTCGTACGGTATTGTACAATGTCACGCTAAATATGTGGATAGAGTATTTAAACTAGAATATATTTGAATTGAGTGTTAAAATTGTTATTTTATCAATAAAATACAATGTAACTGACACACAACACAGTGGCGAATCATACTAGTTGAAATTTTCTTCCAGGGTTTTCATCATTTGAAGATGTTCGGGCTTGTTGAGCTTAATGAACCAGTGCATTACAGTAAATATTTCTCAGTGGATTTTTTTTCTCTTATTGCGTTTTTTGAGATATACATACATACATACATACATACATACATACATACATACATACATACATATATCTTGCAATTCTGCAATGGTCCCGTGGGTGAAGTATATAAGAGATCCTCACGTGAAAATGAAAGGAGGAGGTACCAAGACTTTCTCAACTTTTATTCAAAAGTCATCTTCAGGGTACTGAACAATTTTAAGAGAACACCTTATACAAAAAAGCAACATGAGGCCACAAATAATTGAAACAATTTTTAATAACCTCAATTTTGCAGACCTGTGAATAGGAATCGTTCAACAATTTGTAAGACTATTATTGATAGCAGAGATCTGCACGACATAGGATAACCTTTGGCACCGAGGGACACTAATCCTTGGTTAG
>NC_087209.1:89756214-89766214 GCF_015104395.2 Macrobrachium nipponense | reverse complement strand
GGGAGGCAGGGAAGCCAAGGTGAATGTACTTTTACTCAGTGATTTGGCAAATATTTAATATCTTAAGTCGCCAAGGGACTCACATTCTTTGTTCTCATACAACTAAGAATGAAAGATTTTCCTGCTACAACAATCCCAGGAGGATTTGCATGTGGTTTCGTAAACCAGCTACAAGTTCCTGAAGTTCTTCACGCTTTTCCTGGAGATTTAAAAACTTTAAGAGTCCCTTGATTGAAAAAGATTGGTGTCTTCAATGAAAGATCCATACTCATGGAGGCATGTGTGTGCAGTTTGTTCTCTGTTTTTCCTTTACATTATTTATGAATTCTACGTTATTTTTTTATCCTGCTAATGTGGTCAGGATTACCAGAGGGTCCACATGTTCCTCAGCTAATGTTACTGAGTCAGCATTGGAGGATTCTTCAATGACTTTATGAACAATTAAGGTTTTTACATCTTCATTAACTTGTTTTACAGTAGATATCTCAGAGGTCAACTTTGTGATAAGCTTTGTAATAAGCCTGCTCTTATTTCGCTTGTTTGAAATTAATTTACTCTGACTTGTTGTTGCTGGCATAGTCTCATAAAATATGGTATCTCTGGTAGCACAACTCATTCGACAAGCTCGTTCAGCACCTTTTGTACCTTTATCTTCTAGATTTTCTGGATACCCATCAAAGACAATGATGGCAGTTTCCTTATTGTGCTTCTTCACATCTTTAGCATACCTGTCCAGAATTGTTGAAAACTCGCTATGTCAAACAACTCGATGAATAAGAAATCCCCCAGCAACAACATAAACTGTATCTTCAATCGCAATGTGATATAAAGGTGGAAATGCTTCATAAAATGAAGATTTCTGGGTTTTGGGAATTCCAGATTCATCAAACAGTGACAAAGGATGAAGAGCTAGTTTATACTGAAAGTTTTGTTTGAGTCGTTCTTGTGATTTCTTAGCATATGAAATTCTTCTACATAACATCTCAGGATCAGTTGAACAAGCAAAATCTCTAGTTCTTGCACCCGTCATCTTAGCTTCTAGTGGTTTGACTCGTTTCTTTCTTTGAAACTTGACTTCCACAAGATTGTCGCCAACAATATTTGAAATTGAGCAAATTCCAACTTCATAAACATTAGGAGGATTAGTTTTTTCATATCATGTTAATCCTGCACTTACTGACAATGCCATAAAAATGTGGAAATGGGGGGTGTGATGAAAACCATTCCACAAAGAGCTGAAGATCTTGAGCGTCTCTTGAAATACGCTATTTTCTGGCATCTACATGTTGCTCTGATGTACTGTAAAACAACACATTACATTCTCCGATCTTCTCTGTGTTCTTCAAAGAGGGCAGGAATTCCAGTCATCCATGTAGCAAGCACTGATCAGACATCCTTCTGCCGTGTTCCAGTCCACCAGAACTCTTCATGGATCGCATCAGTGTCTGTTCAATGGTCATGTCAGACCAGACCCCAGACCAAAAACTTTTCCGACCTTCTTATCGTAAAATAACCTCTTCGGGCATAATTCTCCATTTCTTTGGGGATGATGAACTTTTTGAGATAAAAACTGTCTTGCAGGTACAGACGAGCAGATTTTGCATAAAGTAAGTGACAGCTAGCATGGATACACGAACGTTTTAGTTGTCTTGGCACAAGGTTATTTCATGCTCATTGCATGAAAAGAGTAACAAAACTCAAGGCCATTCTTTGCATTAGAGAGAGAGAGAGAGAGAGAAAGAGAAAGAGAGAGTTTTCTAAACACAATACTCTGCCTTTACGGTTACAACTGCTCTGAATGACATGAAATTACTAAACCAAATATATGCTTAAAAACAAATATGCTATAATACTGCTACTTATAAAGTATATACTGTATGAAATGTGTCCTTATGTTTAATCATGTATTCTGTATAATAAAACGAAAAGCCATATTTAGCAAAAAAAAAAAAAAAAAAAAAAAAAAATAAAAAAAACACCTTTTGCTACAACGTATGAGTATGAACTATCGAACACTGAGCAGGAGGTGATATCCTCATATCCGCATTCTCAAACTGCGGACGCGGTGGTTGCTCGCAATGCTAATGTGGAAGCGGATGTTAACAAATTGTCATTGGGGATGAGGATGAGGATTTATAAAAAGTGCGATTAATCTGCGGATGCAGATATCCAATATATATATATATAAACTATACGGGTGACATTACGTAACTAGGGATGAAATGTAAAACTTGAACGATTTTTGTGCACTTTTAGTATCAAAACCGAGCAACATACGAAAAAAATGTATAGAAAATTGTATAGGATAATTAATATATTATGACTTTTTCCTCTAGAGATGGCGGCCAAATAATTATGTTATACAAGTTCGCTATTATGAAGGTGATGAAATAATTTGCAGCTTTCCATAAATTTTTACCTTTATCAGTTTTTTTTATATATATTTGACTGGCCAATGGTAACAAGCAAGTAGATCCTTAATATCCTATTATTTTTGGATCTTGGAGTTAAAGTTTTATTTATTTATTTAGTTATTTACTTTAGATATTCCATTGAAGACAGGATCCAGATTATCAGGAAATTTGAAGTTAGGCATCTACAACTTAGTTATATTTCCGTAGGGTCTACCATTCTGACTTATAGGTGGGGATGTTTAAATATATTATTATATATATATTTTAATATATTAATTATATATATATTATATATATATTATATAATTATATATTATAATATAATATATATATAGATATAATATATATTATATATATATATATATATATATATATATATATATATATATATATATATATATATATATATAGGTACGGGGATACGGAAGGACATGGCACATTACATGATTCTTTATTGCTAGCGACGTTTCGAGACAGTCCCATCTTCAGGCTAAGGCAAAGAAATAAATATTACATCTTTACCAAAACAGTTAGGAATGTTAACGTAAAAATTATTATAAATTAAAGTATTTCTAAGTAAAATACGAATTAAAAAATCTCAAAGAATGAGTATTACATCAATACATAACATATTCAAGAAAAGGAAATGTCAAATCTAAAAAATTAAAATATTTCTAAGTAAAATTACGAATAAAAACATTAAACAGAATATATTAATACGTATATGCAAATATAAAAATATTAAAAATGAGGAAAATACCTTGCTCAAGCAGAGTCCCGCCGTTCCGTGTCAGGACGGTGGAAAAAAAGGCCAAGAAGAGGCAAAGAACAAAGTGACGTGTCTTTATTCTATATACAAAGGTACTGAGGTAGTATGGTTGTTAAGTGAAGGTACCAGTTTCTTAATTGCCAAACTTTCAAGAACGAGGAGGTGGTGTTCATATGGTGACGTCATAATGACCTTAAAGTTGTTATAATCTATCTCTGCCCTACAGATTCTGGCGTGATTCCTAATATTTGATTGTTCAGGGGTGGATATCACGCCAGAATCTGTAGGGCAGAGATAGATTATAACAACTTTAAGGTCATTATGACGTCACCATATGAACACCACCTCCTCGTTCTTGAAAGTTTGGCAATTAAGAAACTGGTACCTTCACTTAACAACCATATTACCTCAGTACCTTTGTATATAGCATAAAGGACACGTCACTTTGTTTCTTTGCCTATTCTTGGCCTTTTTTTCCACCGTCTGACACGGAACGGCGGGACTCTGCTTGAGCAAGGTATTTTCCTCATTTTTAATATTTTTATATTTGCATATACGTATATATATTCTGTTTAATGTTTTTATTCGTAATTTTACTTAGAAATATTTTAATTTTTTATGATTTTACATTTCCTTTTCTTGAATACGTTATGTATTGATGTAATACTCATTCTTTGAGATTTTTTAATTCGTAATTTTACTTAGAAATACTTTAATTTATAATAATTTTACGTTAACATTCCTAACTGTTTGGTAAAGATGAATATTTATTTCTTGCTTTTAGCCTGAAGATGGGACTTTGTCTCGAAACGTCGCTAGCAATAAAGAATCATGTAATGTGCCATGTCCTTCCGTATCCCCGTACCTATTTCATCGAGGATTAGCCCACCAGCGATGAAGAATATATATATATATATATATATATATATATATATATATATATATATATATATATATATATATATATATATATATATATATATATATATATATATATATGTGTGTGTGTGTGTATGTGTGTGTGCGTAACTGTGTCGTTGATTTTGGTGCCTTTTTCGTTGTTGATCATCTTATTATTAGTTTCACAATACTTTCTAAATCATGTACGTTCTTCCAAATGGAGCTGAAGGATAAAGAAACGAAAATTAACTCTTTGTTCCATTCAGTAAGAACAGCACCGCAACAGTTTGTTCCGTCTTTCGTCGTTACCTCTTCAAAAATTACTTAGAAATACTTTAATTTATAATAATTTTACGTTAACATTCCTAACTGTTTGTAAAGATGTAATATTTATTTTCTTGCCTTTAAGCCTGAAGATGGGACTTTGTCTCGAAACGTCGCTAGCAATAAAGAATCATGTAATGTGCCATGTCCTTCCGTATCCCCGTACCTATTTCATCGAGGATTAGCCCACCAGCGATGAGAATATATATATATATATATTATATATATATATATATATAGTATATATATATATATATATATATATATATATATATATATATATATATATATATATATGTGTGTGTGTGTGTGTATGTGTGTGTGCGTAACTGTGTCGTTGATTTTGGTGCCTTTTTCGTTGTTGATCATCTTATTATTAGTTTCACAATACTTTCTAAATCATGTACGTTCTTCAAATGGAGCTGAAGGATAAAGAAACGAAAATTAACTCTTTGTTCCATTCAGTAAGAACAGCACCGCAACAGTTTGTTCCGTCTTTTGTCGTTACCTCTTCAAAAATTACTGTTGTTTTGTTTGTTTTGAATAAGCTGGCCTTATGCCACCACGGCTCTTGGTCATAGAGCAGCCCGCGGTAAGCATGATCTTTGCGTTCTGTTATTTTATTACATTGTGCGGACGGAATTGAAAATACATTTCTATACAATAAAACAAGAAAAATACAATAAAATCATATTCATGGATTTAAGTTGTACAAAAATAAAACATTACTATAAAATTTAAAATAACGTTAAATTTCCTAAGTGGACGTGATCAATCTAAAAGCATCGTTCTGGTTGTTATGGCAACAATCTGAAACTAAACAGCAGTGCGGTATACAGATTAGGTGGCGAGGATGTTGGGTAAGGGAAATGAAAGAGAGATAGAGAGAGAGAGAGAGAGAGAGAGAGAATTAGAGAGAGCCGAGAATTTTTGCCATTTGATTGAGCTGAATGTGGAATTGGATATAGAATTTAGGCCAAACGCCAAGCACTGGGACCTATAAGGTCATTCTGCACTGAAACTGAAATTGACAGTAAAAAGTTTGAAATATGTAATGGGAGGAAAACCTCGCAAGAAAGTAAGATGGAAGAAAAATAATATGGAAGGAGGTACAGTAAAAGGAACGGAAGGTGTTGCAGCTAGGGACCGAAGGCACTCCTGCAAAGAATCTTAAGTAAATCCTACAATGCACCGCAGGAGGTGCACTGACGACACTACCCCGCCACGGGGTGGAGCTGAGTGTTAATGTTGCTCCAAATTTTACAAATTGGTTGTGTTAATGTGTGGAGCTAAAATTATGGCTGGATTTCTCCAGGTTTTTTGTTTCTTAATTGGGGGAATCATGATTGCATTGTAATGCGTTGAAATGCTAACGAAAGTGTAATTTGAGAAATTTAAACCACGGAAATTTGCATGAGATTTTGTAATTTTAAGTCGATCGGTGTTGGTACTCAAGTGATAATTGGAAATAATGTATAAAAAAAATTTGTGACTTGAGTGACCTTAGTGGGGAGGGGGGTTGGGGGTAGGTGGCGTTAGTAAACTGATCTATAAAAAAAAAAACCTTTATATAACCTACGTGCCTTTGAGACCGAAAGAAGTTCCTCGTTGGACGAGTAGTTTACGTGCTCGCTTAGCGATTCGGTAGTCGCGAGTTTGACTCCCCTTTCTGCCAACGTTGAATCAGAGGAATTTATTTCTGGAGAATAGAAATCCATTTCAGGATATAATGTGGTTTGAATCCCACAATAAGTTGTAGGTCCCGTTGCTTGGCAACCAGTTTGTTCCTAGACAAAGTAAAACTATCTAATCCTTCGGACCAGCCCTAGGAGAGCTGTTGATCAGTTCAGGTGGTCTGGTTAAACTACTAAGATATACTTTACTTTGTGCCCGAGGAAATAACAGATAAAACCTCGCTGGCTGCCGTAAGTGATCGTTATACTTAATAATAAGGGAAGGAATAAGCTTCTTGATAGCTAAAGATTCGTGGATGGAGTGAGAGTTGTCATTGGGTGCTTGGACGATAATATAAAAATCTTCGTATGAAAATGAAGTCCTGCAATTTTTACAGTGATCTCTCATCGTAGAAAACTCTTTTGTTTTTAATTGACATCCTGTCAGTGACTGACTCCAAGATGATAGTCAACTCTCACTTTAAGCAATCTCTTGTTAGATCTGATACTTTCCACAATTTTACATTATAGGCAAGTAAAACAATAAACCACCAGAGACCGTATCAATGTGGGAAGTTTGTCCTTATTGTAGAATAATGACCCATTGGTACTGTGATTTTTTTTTTTAACATAACCTAATATCCAGACGTGGAAATGTATTATGAATTGACCTTTGTGACATTTGCTTGAATCTATTCGAATGCACAAAAGGATTGGAGGCTACATTAACATTTTAGGACATTAGGCATCGGTAAATTTGTTGAATAAAAATCTATGATAAAAATTGTTTTATAAAAATTGAAATAACCGAATTTCGTCGAGAATTTTATGCTAGGTGGAAGAAAACATATAGGCGCGATGTAACATTTTTATTATTTCTATTTAATTTAAACCTAAAAAAGCAACTGCTGTAAAAGTTCGTATCTTGACCTGTAAATGTTTTTTTTAATTACTAGTACTAAAACCTTGAACAGTTCGAGTACTTCAATTATCTAAAATTAGAAGTCTGGTATCGTATTCGTGCTCAGTTGTGAAATGGATATTGGGATGTAAGCCATAAATATGTTCTAAGAAGTTTTCCGCATCCTCCTTACGTCTAAATAAAACAATGGGGTCAGCTATACATTTAATGATTTGTCAAGATACCCTTCGAGCATTTGTTCTTCGACCGAGAAAGCAACGGAAGCCATTAGCTATAGTGGGACTCAAAATGGACTACATAGAGACACCATCCTCTTGTTTATAAATCCTCTTGTTAAAAATAAAGGGAGTGTCCTGCACTGCAACTTCTAAAAGTTTCTTAAAAAATTTATCTAAAATAATGTCGAGCGCCGCCTGCAACGTGAAGAGAGACATGGCATCAAACTAACAATAAGTAAGACAACATCCTGTGGTAGAATATTAGGTACAAGGCTTGCAAAATTGTGCAAAGAATATTCATTATTGGTGAATGGTGTAACATGGGTACTAGATACTAAGCTATTTATTTGTTTGGAATGTTATTCGCAATCTCAAGGGGGCATTTTCTTTGTGTATTTTAGGAAACCCATATAAAACCCCATATGAAGAACCAGACGAGCATAATTCTTAGTAGGTGCTTTCTGTTATAATGGTATGATCTTTAAAACTTTTCAGTAACCTGTTGATTTTATATTTCACCTTAAAGACTGGTTGGTATGTTATGTTACCTGTTTCAGTGAACCTCGTATTGTCCTTCCTCCTTTAAAATATCATCCATTTTCTGCATGTAGTAATTTTCATTTAAAATGACTGTGCCACTTCCTTCATCTGGACTTTATCTGGATTACTGGACAAGCTTTTCAGTAGTTGTTAATCATCTCTTTGAATGAAATGAAACCAGTTGCTTGACAATTTTGGAAATTTTTTCTAAGCATTAGTTTGTATCATTCTTTGTAAACTGAGTAAGTCACGTGATAACTATAGTGACCGGAGTCGCCAAAAACAGAATTTCAATCGATAAATAAAAACGACTAAAGATAAGTTTAAAATTTGGTATACAAAAATCCAAAACAAATGCCAGGAAAGTAGGCATTATTTAAGGTTCTTTGTAGCCTGCCTTCGGCCCCTGAGTGCAGCTCCTTTCCTTATTTTTAATGTACCTCTCTTCATATTCTCTTTCTTCCATCTTACTTTACACCCAGTCATAGCAGTTGATTCATAGTGCAGCTACAAGGTTTTCTCCTATTACAACTTTCAAACCTTTCACTGTCAATTTCAGCTCTGAATGACTTCATAGGTCCCAGCGCTTGGCCTTTGGCCTACATTCTATAGTCTATTCAATTCAGTCCAATGCCAGGAAGACATAATTGGAATAATTGAAAACAGTATTTTTGGAATCTTGAAATTTGGGTATCTGAATTCCTAAACGTTCAAGTTTATCGGAGTGAATGTCTTGTTAATGACCAGAATAAATGTTTACATTTTTGATTAGTACAATTTGTACATAAACGAAAGGAATGTGGGATACAACATTTTATTTACATTGTATAAAGAATCAGAAGGTAAGAGAACGAATGAACGATTATTTGGCTATGCTGGAGAAGGAGGTCTATCCCAGCTCTTGTGAATGTATCTTAATTCGAAAGATTTACACATTTCTTCGTGTGTGCCATGTGACTTTGTGCATATAATGTTCTTAAATAACGTAAAAAATCTAAATATACTTGTTTTTCCAAGTTTCTGGTGCCGCTGTACCGCTCTTCTGTCAGGCAAAAAAATTTAGGAAATTTTTCTTGTCCTTAACGGTTTATTTCCATTACACAGAAGCATCTGAATTCATTGAAAGTTCAATGACATTGACTTCATTATACTTATGTATCTTTATTAGGCTTTTTTAAAATATTCCGATGCTTCGGGAGAGTCAATTCCGCCATATGAGAAAGTTCCACAAAGAATATGTAAGGCTAAAAATAGTGTTGCCCTTTAAATTGCTCCGGGAATATTATCGTTGGCTACCAAAGTTTCTCCATGAAGAACCTAGGTTAATAAAGTTAATGCAAGATCCCCCTGTAATATCCGGGAAACAGTAACACTGAGTCAAAAAAGCTAGTCTCCTGCCACTGGAAGTATCAAAATTCTTGAAGATAATCAGTTTTGTTGCATAACGTCGTGTCATAATTTTCCAAGAGTGAAATTACAAAACAGAATTTTCTGGATAATGCGCGCGGGTGGGGCGGGGGGGGGGAGGGAGGCGGGGGAAGGGTGAGGCACTTCGAAGTGTACTTTATTATGTGTAATTTAATATTTTTCTTACACCATAAAATGATTACCAATTATCTCTTGTCATTGATATTCTATCTCATTTTACGCAAAAAATTGATGCATTTGTTCAGGAACATAAGTACGGCAAACGTCTTCTAGTAATAAAATACAAAATTTTAAAAGATTTGCATAACATTTACGGGGATTTTCATGTCTGGATTAAATAGGAAAATGTTCTCTTCAAATTAAATTATTTTTGACGAGGAAAGGGTCGGGTGAGTTGAAAAGAATTTTACAGAAATGTATAGGGAAGGATAAGTAATGGGCCCGAGTGCGATGTTGCAAGCCGGTGGCTGCTGAGGGTGAGAATCTGGTTTTGTTCATAAAACGTCTTACCGAATTATTTGATTTTTCATTCACAAAAACTTCGATATTATCTATTATCATTTATTTTTATTTTTCTATATATAAATTTTCTTCAATTCTTTTTTCCATTATCTGGTTCCTTTATCTTTCTTTATACTTTTATTTCTTTTCTCCTCAATCCCTCTTTTTTTATGATTTCAAACTAGATTGAATGTAAATTAATAGTCTCAACAATCATTGCATAATGTATATTTTTGACTCTGTTCGACATAATCAGGGCAAATTTGATGTTTTTTGTACTTGGAATGGAAATGAACCCATCATCAACATGA
>NC_087209.1:89706426-89755714 GCF_015104395.2 Macrobrachium nipponense | reverse complement strand
CCATTCCCAACACCCAATGATATACGAAACACTGCCCCATTGTATTACAAAATCCGTTTATTAATGCCCCAACTTCTTTGCATAATGGCGTTCCATCAACCAGACGCCGGCAGAATTCACATGTTGTTGATTCACGTTCTGTGGCATATATCATGGCGCACAAGCAACAAGAAGTAATTTTATGATGTGCGAAGAAATTCGAACACTGGCAGTTGTTTCACTAGGAGAACAATGAATATACGTAGGTATTGTTGGTACTAAAATTACCAATTTTAATTGTATATTTTTTTCTATTATACTTATTTTACTATTATTTTCTATTCTCGACGAATCATGAGGTAAGAATGACGGTTCAAGTTTCCGTATTTTCATTGCCACTTTCCTTCGGATACTTTCCTGCCTTGCTGCGTCTCTAATAGCCATTACTGAGTAACAGTTGCTGGAACATACCTTGGCTCCAGCACAAATGTTACGACTACTGGAATCAAGTATATATCAGTAATAGATTTTAGGGAAACATTTATATAATATAACTTCAGATGCCACAAAACGTAAAATT
The DNA here is from genome assembly GCF_015104395.2 of Macrobrachium nipponense. NCBI lineage: Eukaryota > Metazoa > Arthropoda > Malacostraca > Decapoda > Palaemonidae > Macrobrachium > Macrobrachium nipponense. Next base: position 89,755,155 of record NC_087209.1, on the reverse strand, counting down.
GCTTATATTTATTTATAGAAACTATTTAGAAGACTCCAAAAATTTGCTCAGAAACGACTGACAAATTACAGCACACACACTCACATGTATACCCTATATAAGATAGTGCATTTATATCCTCACTCTTTGATAGGAGGGAACCAGTGACTCTCATTTATTGAACTCTTCTTCCTCCGGTCAAGCGGCATCATATCATCCGTCAGGTCATCTCGCCAAAATCGAAATTTTACTCCTTGACAATTAAAACTGCTCGGATTGATCCTCAAAGTCACAGGTGCTGTCCCTTTATTGCCCAGGTCGGGAATTCTCTCTGATTGTGACACTAACTAAACTTCATCTAGAGGAGGTCCTGATGCTCACTTCGCGTTGGAGTGCTACTTGCATCCCTCCCCCTACTTCGTAGTTGTCTGTAAAAGAAAACTATTGAGATGGCTTTGTCTGTCCGTCCACGCTTTTCTGTCCGCCATCGGATCTTAAAAGCTACTGAAGCTAGAGTGCTGCAAATTGTTATGTTGCTCATCCACCCTCTAATCATCAAACATACCAAATTGCAACCCACCAGGTGAAAGTTAGCCATGATCGTGCATCTGGCACGGCTGTAGGTGCCAACAACACGATCTGCAACGGGGCTGCGGCTGAGAATTTCATGGGTCGTGGCATAATGCTGTATAGAAAACTCGATTGTGCCGAAGAAACTTCGGTGCATTTTTTTTTTACTTGTTTTGTTTCTCTCGGGGCTGGGCTAGTTGCAGGCATTGGGTTGCTCGTTCCGTCCCACTTTGCATCAGAAAAAGTTAGATTCCAACCTCTTTTCCAATACTTGAACAAACATCGCCTGATGGTGCCCGAGCGCTCTGTATTTGTCAGGCTGTCATTCGATCAAAGGATCATTTGAAACAGTGATATGGCCTATGCTTAGTAGTCTTCTCCCTCCTTCCTTTCGTGTTATGTCTTGGGTGTAGTGCTTTGTGTATTGTCATATGTTTCCTTGTTTTCTGGTCTACGCTGCGGAGTTCTGCCTTCATCTATTTCACTACTCCTGCGTTGTATCTGATTACTGGTACTGCCCTTGTGTTGATTATTATTATTATGATTATGATCAGAAGTAATTTAAATTTACTATATCGCAGTTATTTAAGCTTAATATCTTTGCCTAATCGTAATCAGATTCCACAGAATACAATGAGTTAATTTTTTTCGTATAAATGAAATGATATCGTAATCGATAACCTACGCAAACAATACCAAGCAACGATTAACGTTGCTATGTAAAATTATACAGGCAAAAAAAACTTCTCCGGGTATCATGCTAATAATTATTTGTTATCCGCTGCATGTAAAGAACTGAACGAGAAGTTTTCAAATGATTACATCTTAATTTAAGTTATATAATACCTTTAAATTTCGGTGGTTATTAATGTTTGAGAGAGAGAGAGAGAGAGAGAGAGAGAGAGAGAGAGAGGAGATAATACATACGCACACGCGCGCCCAGACCTAAATGTAGTTTCTGCACCAAGGCTGTCTCAGCGTCACTTCATTTCTGAAATACTTTGCAACTTCATTGATATTCAACGTTAAATAGAAGCAAATTTCCTGTCGGAGAACAAAAGTTAAAAAGGTTGTTTGCGCTGAAACAGTTTAATGCTCTTTCAATTCTAATTACATTCAAAAGACATATGATTTTAACATGCTTTCTGGTTTAAGAGCAAAAATAGGCAGATGAATTGTAATAAAATGCCAATCGTTAATGAGATACAAACATCATTATCGTCCATTTACCGACGATATTATGAATCAGGTTTTCCATTGAAGTCAGCCACTCGGATAAGTCATCATAAAGGTAATCAGGAGATTAATTATTACCTCATAAATTAGGATAATTGACGACAGGAGAGCCTGTAGCATTGATATTCAGTATAACGATTCGATTCATTAATGCCATCCAATCAACTACTTATTACTAATTTCAGAAATATCAACTAATTAAAAGGGACTTGACCAAAGGAAAGATATCAATGCACAAAGAAGTAAGTTAGGATAATTATACAGAAACGGAAGCTATTTGAGAAAGTATGGAAATAGAAATGGCTAAGATTATAAAACCATTAACAGGAAAAAGGATTCTGGTTAAATAGTTTTGATAATGAGTTTAACATTTTTACAACTCTGTTTATGTTGCTGTTTTTTTGTTTTTTTTATTGTTTAGTAATAATGCGCTTATCCGTTACATATCAACGTATAATTTCTTGCCTGTGCCGACATTATTATTCATCACATGGCAGCCGATCTATGCATGCAAGCATACATGCATACGCACACACACACATAGAAAGGCCTTGTGAAAGGAACCAGATGTTTTTCAATAGGTTTGTAAAAGGGAAGGAGAGCCATATCTTACCTGTCGATATATAATCTTCGTGTCATCGATGAGTTAACAAACAAACGTTACAGACAGCAATAGTTGCTTTCATCTTAGATAAGTTAACTATTAGCTCCTTTTTACAGAGCTTCACTTCAAGTGGGAGGAGTAACACTATTTGCTACGAAGAAAAATTGCAGTCTATGTGTTGATTGGTAAAATGAGTGAAGTCAATGGATTAAACTCAATGTGTTTTTTCCTTTCCTTAAGATTTGCTAGTAAATCATTTGAGTAGACACTGGAATATTCTCAGTTAAAGAGGCTATTAAGTTGAAAGAGCAAAAACCTTTCGTTTAAATCTCCCTCTAGAGTTTTTTTTCATTGCTACTGGCTTTGTGAAGCATTTTCTGAAATTGGATTCAGACCTAAAAAGTTATGCCTTTTACTTTCCTGAAACAAATTTGTATATCTATTTATAAAGGGCTGGGACCAATGTATAAAAATTATATGATTTTATGCCTTCCAAACCGGATCAGTAGAGCTATAAAACAAAGTTGAAAATATCTAAAATCAAAATGCCTCTGGCATTATGTACTAGGACCTCCAAAATCTGATAAAGTTCTATTTATTTTTTTTTTATTTTTTTCTTTTTTTTGTAGGGAAGGGCAACGATCCAATGACAATGGGTGCTGGGAACAGACCCACATTTCTCTATGCAACTCTTACCTGCTAACTAATTCTGTCAGGAACATTTCCTGGTGTTGTCGGGCGGAATATTTGCTTCCATGATCATTCATGCCCTATTTTGATGGGAAATACTAATTAATGTTTATTGCGTCTAAAAGAAAGCGCGGATTGTGGCCTAGAATTAGAAGTCACTTGTAAGACTAAGTCACGTGTCACATGGATAATTGGTGTAAGGGAAGATTGCCTTAATTGTCTTGATTTCTTTGAATTTATTAGAATGTGATAAATATAATATTTTTATGCATCAGTTTACTTACTTCGTGAGCTCAATCATTTACTCAGACTACTTCATTATGAAGGAGGAAAACTCATGAACGTTCATAAATATGGTTTATTTATCCCTAAAGCCAACTCTTCTTCATCCTGACAATTCTATAATGAGGTCCAAGCAGGCTTGATAGAGACAAGGGGATCCGAGAGAGAGAGAGAGAGAGAGAGAGAGAGAGAGAGAGAGAGAGAGAGAGAGAGAGAGAGAGAGAGAGAGAGAGAGAGAGATTGTATTAACGAAAAACGATAAAAAAATGGATTATAACTAGTAAGTCAACAATAAATCTCAGCTAAATAGTTCACATGACTTCCTGATGAATTCACGGTCACAAAAGTGGTTTGAATTCTTATTTAAGATGCATAGGAACTACAGGCGCTCATTATTATTACCGAGTTCTAGATAATGGAAAAGAATACAGCCAAAATAAACGTTTTAATCAACTAAGAGCATCTATTTTGAGTCATTAATCAAGTAAATCAAATCTACCTTTCTTATTCATTTATTAATTTTTTTAAGAATTGGTGAAAGAAGTTTTAAGTAGCGTTGATTGATTAAGTTAGTAAGTAATCCTTAAAAAAAAAAAACTTAGCCTAGAGGGCTGCAATTTGTTATGCATGGTGACTGGAGGGTGGATGATCAATAAACCAATTTCCAGCCCTCTAGTCTCGGTAGTTTTAAGATCTGAGGGCGAACTGACATACAGAGACATATAGCAATCTTAATAGTTTTCTTTTATAGAAAACTAAAATAAAATAAAGAAACATTTCGATAAAGATGGGAGAATTTCCTTTCCCGATTTCGTTTCGAAGATGGGATACTCATGAACGACATACGCTTGTGTGATCTCAAATGTTTTTCCACTAAAGAATTTCTAGATGGTATTAAAGGGAAAACCTTGGAATGAAGTTCTACCTAGTGGAATTATTTGAAAGCATGATTCGGTAAATATTTCCAATCCGTATTTGCTGTCTGACTGCCCGTCTGCCTATGAAGGATATTAGCTCGAGAAGTGACTCCGTTTGCAAGTTTAATCAGCAGTTTCATAACTCAGTGACATCTTGTCAAAACGAGGCTTCACCCATCACTATAATTAAGGGGATTCCCTTCCCCCATTCCCCCACCCACCCTTCCCTCTCTCTCTCGCTTACTGACATGAATACAGAAACGAGCCTGCAGAAATATGACAGTGATTTATAACTCCTGTAACGTTTTTCATTGATATGTAACATAATTACCTTCGTCGACCAACCTTCTAACATAAAGAGCTAAAATGTATTTCATAGTTATCGACACCGACAGCACCACCAGATGTGAATACAGATATTTCTAAAAGAACAAGTATAAATAATCTTATAAGCCATGCTATAAATGAAACGTTATACGCAATGAGAATTTATTCAGATTCTTATTGAAAGGAAATGAATTAATTAGAAACCTCTTTCAAATTATGTTGAAAAATGTTCAGGGATTTTGTAAATAAGTATTAAAAAAAAAGTGCCATTGGGTAGAAGCATAACATATTCTAATAGCAATCGAATACTAAAACCTTCAAAAACCAGCATCTCAAAATTGTTCATGGTAAATTTATGCTGACCAATAAAAAATACCATTTAATGTTCTTTCACTTAATAACCATCAATTAGAAAATGAAAAGTCAGACATGAAAATCATTTGTACATATACCCTGTTTTCCGTAATTTTCCTTTATTGGTTCCCAGTCTTAGTACTCTCACCAAATTATTCTAATTTGTTCTTTAACTTTGTGACACAGACAAAGTGTTATTTGAACGTCTTAGGTGTATTACTTAAAGTGTGTGCTTGTGTGAGTGCGAATGCATGTATAAACGCTGCCTTGTTTACACCTATCCACTCCTCAAACATGAGGCAGAATTTATGGTTCGCTCAGGTATTGCAGATGTTTCCCCAGAAATGCGTCGCGGTTATGAAAGGCAGACATGAGGGGCACAAAATACTGTGCATTTTTCAATATTCTCTAAGATTCACATTTCCTCTTTACTTTCTCGGTAGTTATGTTGTGTACTGTTGTTTTTGCATGCTATTACGTATGTTTTCTCTGTACTCACTCACAACTTAAGGATACTTTTTCAATTTTTCAGTAAGTATGGGTGATGGCTCAACCATTTTCACCGTTCAAAATTTGTTTAGCGTTCTGCGAAAAAAGCCTTGATGGAAAATAGTGTTTACTGAGATATTTGATCCAGAAAGAAGCTGATCCAGTCGATGAATGAGTAACCATACACCCTTGTGCAAAATTGATTTACTTCTTGAACCAATCTCAAGGAAGACAAGCCTGTCATTCACCTCCTTCTCAAAGGTAAACCTTATATTTGGATGCTGACTGTTAGCGAACTCTTGAAGGGACTCTGCCTGGAGTTCGAAACGAAACAGGGCATATGTGTCGTCAACATAGCTTCTACAAAATAGGAATTACATAAAGATATTTGAAAAAATAGGGACCAGCGGCTACTCTATAACCATTCCTTCAACTTATATGTGTACAATTCCATGAAAGATAAAGGCTGCGTCCAGCACGGATTCAAACATCGCATCGGTTCTCTACTTTCATCTAGCGCTGTATATGAATATGGTTGCTGAGATAGGGTCGCAGAATATACGCGAAGAGAAGACTGGAACTCGGAAGAGAATCCCGCGGTGCCATAAGTTACAGAACTGGTAGCAAGTTATCTATCATGAGCTGTCATATCGCAGGTATACACTGAAAAAATTGTGTTTATTCCCGGTGATCTTAGTATATTTGTGGGTGCTGAATTCGAAAATAAAAAGCATTTTTGCCCTACACGTAACAATTTACACCAAATGAGTTTTATATTTTTCATTCGTACGGTATTGTATAATTTCTCGCTAAATATGTGGATAGAGTATTCAAACTAAAATATATTTGAATTGAGTGTTAAAATTGTTATTTTATAAAAAAATACAATGTAACGGACACATAACACAGTGGCGAATCAAACTAGTTGAAATCTTCTTCCTGAGTGTTCATCATTTGAAGATGTTTGGGCTTGTTGAGCTTAATGAACCAGTGCATTACAGCAAATATTTCTCAGTGGATTTTTTTTCTCTTATTGCGTTTTTTGAGACATACACATACATGCATACCACACTACATACATACATACATCATACATACATACACACATACATACATACATACATACATACATATACCTTGCAATTCCACCCTTGGGTGAAGTATATAAGAGATCCTCACGTGAAAATGAAAGAAGGAGGTACCAAGACTTTCAACTTTTATTCTAAAGTCATCGTCAGGGTACTGAACAATTTTAAGAGAACAACTTAAAGAAAAATGCAACATGAGGCCACAAATAATAAAACAAGTCAACAACCTACTTAAGTATGTAAATAAATACTGTTCAAAACAAAAGACATACTTAACGGAAATATGTAGTTACTAAAATCACAGTGCAAAACTATCTGTTTGTTAAATATCTAACAACATTTAACTTTTAAATTATTAGGAATAAAACTTTTTAACAATTCGTCCATCTTAAAAAGACCATCGCTCATATTCATGTTATTAAAAGAACTAATGAGGCAACCTTCAACTAACAATCTGTCATGCATTGATGAACTTCTAAACGACACAAGCTGAATTCCAGTCTATAGGGTGTTCAAAATCACTCACGTGACAAAAAATGGCACTTGAACCGTTCGCAACCCGTACATTATATTAATGCTGTGTAACTCTCTTACTTAGTTCCTTACCAGATTGTCCAATATAAGGCAAATTACAAACAGAGCAGTTAATTTTGTACACGCCTCCTGTTGTCATCACTGATTTATTGCAAAACAATGCATTTTTGACAGATGAATTATTACTAAAAACAGCATTTATATTCAGACATTTCAGGCTACGTACAATTGATAACAATTCACAGTGGTATGGCAAAACTATAATATTTTCAATTTCGAAATTGCTTGATCTTTCGTGACAATAAAATGATTTTTTGGCACTTTGGAGGCAACTATCAATACAATACCTTGGGTAACATAATTCTCTCGCAATTTCATAGATATTCTTAATTTCCCCTTCTAAGAATTCAGGATACAGAAAAAGTGCTTCTATCACCTCTTCATGTAAGTTAGGATTAATGAAGCAATTTGTAAAAGCACCATCAAAATAAGGACCCTGTTTTAAGTGTTTGTGCCAAAAGTGTCCTTTTCTAAGATCGCTAGGGTGGGGCCAGGTAGAAAAGGCAGAGTTGTCATATCTACGGGTATGTAAGTACATTAAATGCTTCCCGCAGATATAATCCTACTTAGGAGGATTCGCTTTAGACCTTGGGAGTCGAGGGAAAGGGTTTGCTTCTTCCCCGTTAACTTTTTTTTTTTTTTCCATTTCCGATTCTTTCTCTTCCTATAATTATAGATGCGCTGAGTGGCCTGTTGGGTCCAGTGTTTGGACTTGAAACATAAATTCATACAGTCAATCGATTTATTATGCCCTTGGAAAAGACAACCACGCATTCCTTCACTGCATAACATTTTTATCAAAATCATCCAGGATTCACTTTCTCTTTTCTTTTTTGAAACACTGGAGATTCCACTATATTTCCCGCCTCTCTTGCTTCTTAAGTCTACGAATAGTCATTTCTAACACTTTTGTTGCTTCAGATGTTCTTTGGATAGCCTTCGAAACATCAGTTACAGGACCATCAAGATGTTTTTATAAGATGAAGTATTTCAAGAAATTATAGACTATTTCCTTGGCCTCAGATGGTGGGTGAAGACGTTTACGGGAGTCATTTTGGCTGGGCTGTCCATACTTTTCACAGTGGGTGATCGAGTGCGAGTATCCTTTAATGATATTGACCATGACCTTTTAAATCCTCTTAAAAACCATAGGTCCCCTGAACTCAGATGTGGCATCGCCGGGGAAAAAATATGCCATATCTTCATTTTCATTAGTGAAATTGAGGCTTTCACGAAGAATATACGAAATAAGATATATTCAAAATATCTGATGCAAACAAAGAATCACATTTTAAGAAATAAAAACTATTTCAATAGACTCCATGAAGCTAATATGATTACCATAACGTGAAAATTGGCAACGTATGATTTCTGTACAGGCCACACCCTAGCGATCTTAGAAAAGTAAACGCACTATAGTTTATCTGACGCTAAATTGAGAAATGGTGTATTTACAGGACATGATATCAGGAAACTAATTTCTGAGCTGAATTTGATGGTGCAATGAACGAAATCGAACTACAGGCTTGGGCATCATTCAAAGAAGTAATTTCTTAGTTCCTAGGTAACAATAAAGACCCAAATTACACAGAAATAGTGAGAAACATGTTAGTCAAATTTAAAGAATTGGGTTGCAATAAGAATCTCAAAGTTCACTGTTTACCCTCACATTTGGATTTTTTTCCTGAAAACCTGGGAGCTGTGTGTGAAGAGCAGGGTGAAGAATTTCATAAAAATACTAAAGACATGGAAAGAAGGTACCAGGGAAGTTGGGATGTCAGTATGATGGCCGACTATTGCTGGATGATTCATAGAGATGTACCAAAAGTATCCACAAACGAATGTCCACCAAGCAAAGTTTGGAGGAAAGAAACGGAGAAGTTACCAAGATTAGAGTAAGTGTATGCATGTAATAGAATATATAAAGTGTATGCACTATTTGCATGTTCAAAACATTGTATTTGAAAAATAGTTTCATAAAATAAACAAGGTAAAATAATGCTACATAGATGAACAGATTCATTATTAGCTCTATTTTCATTGAATTTCTTTTTAACTTTGTACTGAAATGTGATTTGATGAAATAATTTGAACTGCATTTTTATATAGTGTTCATATGTACCGAAATAGATCACAACTCAGAATTGAAACAATTTTTAATAACCTCAATTTTGCAGACCTGTGAATAGGAATCGTTTCACAATTAGTAAGACTATTATTGATAGCAGATATCTAACACTAGTATTGATAGCAGAGATCTAAGACTATTATTGATAGCACAGATCTAAGACTAGTATTGATACCATAGATCTAAGACTAGTATTGATAGCAGAGATCTGCACGCCATAGACTAAGTGCAGAACAATAACGACCTAACTATCTTCGAATCTATAACCCTTGGCTCCGAGGGACACTAATCCTTGGTCAGGTGATCTAAAAATAAAAGGAGAAGAAAAGATTAAAGAAGGAGGAGTAGGAGGAGGAGTTACAAGGATCAATATGTCTCAAAGACTTATTAGTCCATCATAGGAGATCTCGTGTGCTCACTTATCTCAAGGAGCAGGTTTTACTGTTCATTCACAGTGTCTAGCTTTCTCTTGAACACTTCCACACTGTTGTTGTTTACAACTTCTAGTGGTACATATCTTGTATGCAAGGAAGTTCCCACGATGAGTTGTGTTGTATCTCTTCATTTCCAATTCTCATCTATTATTTCTTGCCTGGTTTTCGTTGCCATACATGATCAGGCTCTCTAATCGTCTTTGGTCACCTATTTGCGTGATAGATAGAATTAACTTTGTGGCTCTTGCTTGTACCCCTTCTAATCTGTTTATGTCCTTTCTTAGTTGGTGACCAAAACTGTACTGCATATTCAAGATGTGGTCTAACTATTGATGTGTAGAGCTGCAAGTTAGTTTCAACCTTTCTTCCCTACTATATATAGATGAGTTATTTTAAAACTTTCATGAACTTTCATTTTGGTGTGTCTGTCTGTGAATTTGGAGTTTATTCCTAAGTATTTTTATATTTTACTTACTTTTTAGGAGATTTTAGTGTCCATGTGCTGATGTGAGATGGAACTATCAAGTAGTATTTTCGATGGTTGGTTAGTAGGTGACACGAGTGTTCGTTAAGAATTTTTAGTGCTAAAAAGATGACTTCCGATGTGTCGCGAAACATTAGCATTAATACTAAACTCTTAAAGAACAGGATGGATTTCCCTACTATTTCATTCATGATGTGCATTATGAGCTCCAGCTCCGAGTCCTTACATATATGTGTATGTGTGTGTGCGTGCGTGTATAAATATACAAATGTATATATATATATATATATATATATATATATATATATATACATATATATATATATATAATATATATATATATATATATATGTGTGTGTGTGTGTGTGTGTGTCTGTGTGTGTGTGTGTGTGTGTCTGTGTCTGTGTGTCTGTGTGTGTAATATTACATGAATTACGCCCTCGGTGTTTGCTCTATTTGCAAAACTAAAATTTTGATAAATAAACCCGTTTTCTCAGGAATGTTGGGTTTTACCCTCTATCACCACTGAATTAACCAGTACGCTTTGCTGAACCTTTATTGTTGTTCACAAACAGCGCTTTGTTAGGTGTAAGGACGATCAATCCCGCGCAAATCTTTCAGGATGACTTAATTCATATGAAGCCTTTCAATGCCAACTGAGAATTGCTTCTTTATTCATGGGATTTCTTGATCCTGGTTCGTGTAACGTTACCCGCCTTTGTTACATTAGATTTATTAAGCGGTATGCCGTCGTAATTCTTAACTTTCGTTGTATAGATAATTTTTTTATTATATCAGGCAACAACAACAAAAAAAAAAAGGAAACAAAGAAGAAAGGTACGTTTCATTTACACGTAGAGAATGAGTTTACCAAAACATAATCCACTTATTTTGGAAAAGTAACGCCGTTGTTACACAGTTAACCTGCTATATGTAATAGGGTAGGGATATCACTCAGTTTTAAGATCCTGTAAGTCACCTTCCTGAATATACCAGCCACAAGATAAACCTTCTTTGTGAAGTTCTTTTGCAAAATTCATTTCAAGAAACCTAAGCTGATAATTATTTCCGTGTTCAACTAAGAAATAAATGTACATACAATACATACTACTACATCAAATTACCTACAAATACTACTACATACATACATACATACATACATACATTACAAATGCTATGTAATGAACACTTAATGTTCAGTTTCCTAATACATTTGGATGTTATTTGCAACAAATAATTTCGAAAGTCCGAATAGGAAATGTAATATAAAACTTCTCATTTCAGTGCCAACTTCTGGGAGAGCAATGCATCATAATAAAGAAAGGTAAAAGTTTATCTCAGCTCATTCGTGCAAATAGCTGTCGAAATAAAATACATTTTTTAATGCTGAATCAGCCAAAGTATCACGCTGAGAATGTAACGGAAAACGCTTTTGGCTTCTTGGTAGATATAGTACTTAATATACTGATCGCCATCACCAGCTCTCCTAAGATAAAACAGCTTGTAGGCCAGTCAAATGGTGATTGAGAAAGGTAAAAACAATTATGGAAAGCTGCAATTTGTTTTGTAACCTTCATAGTAGGGTACTTAATAACGTATTAATTTTGCACCTCTCTATCGCCCCGATTTTGAGCGCCATCTCAAAAAATGGCTTCCAAAAACTGTTTTTTGTAAATATCTCTCATAGTAATGATTTCATAGCAAATGTACTTAAATACAAATTATACTATGTAAAATTCCCTACAAACAATGGTCTATACTTTTTTTTATATATTGCATGGCTTTGATGCTACACGCACTAGAAGGTTCTTACTATTTTATTCAGGGGCCCCGGTGCTTGAAGTGCATAGGAAAATATTCTTCCAGAAGTGTCCTTCCTCCTTTATTCTGACGTATGACAGACAGTGAATACTCACTGGCGGAGCTACCACTGTTGCATCTAACAGTCCACCCAAAGTGCATAATTTTTTATGATTATCTGAGTTTATCTTTACTCTGCTTAATTGGTTACGCCTTATGGCGCTAAGATTTATAGCATTTCATCCGTGGGGTCATCACAGTCCTCCTCGTCTATGTTTACATCAGAGTTGGTACAAGATAACCATTTACATGACTCACATATTGCGGAGAATTTTAATCCTGACCCTTCTACAACTACAAGTGGCTGTCATACATCCTTTGAGACATTTGTATGATGGTATTGTTTAAGAGATCTAGAGGAGCAGGGTCTTTATCTCTGCTGATTAGGGCTAGTCCATTCCAAGTCATCTTCCAACCCCAATCTGTAGGTAGCAAGGTAATTCCTAAACATTTCTGAACTAGCAGATCAGTGCGTAGAGAGTGAAATCGAGCAGCGGCGTCTGTGGGAGGCAGGGAAGCCAAGGTGAATGTACTTTTACTCAGTGATTTGGCAAAACTTTAATATCTTAAGTCGCCAAGGGACTCATATTCTTTGTTCTCATACAACTAAGAATGAAAGATTTTCCTGCTACAACAATCCCAGGAGGATTTGCATGTGGTTTCGTAAACCAGCTACAAGTTCCTGAAGTTCTTCACGCTTTTCCTGGAGATTTAAAAACTTTAAGAGTCCCTTGATTGAAAAAGAATGTTGTCTTCAATGAATGATCCACACTCATGGAGGCTTGTGTGTGCAGTTTGTTCTCTGTGTTTCCTTTACATTATTTATGAATTCTATGTTATTTTTTTATCCTGCTAATGTGGTCAGGATTACCAGAGGGTCCACATGTTCCTCAGCTATTGTTACTGAGTCAGCATTGGAGGATTCTTCAATGGCTGTATGAACAATTAATGTTTTTACATCTTCATTAACTTGTTTTACAGTAGATTTTTCAGAGGTCAACTTTGTGATGAGCTTTGTAATAAGTCTGCTCTTATTTCTCTTGTTTGAAATTAATTTACTCAGACTTGTTGTTGATGGCATAGTCTCATCGAATATGGTATTCTGGTAGCACAACTGATTCGACAAGCACGTTCAGCACCTTGTGTACCTTTATCTTCTAGATTTTCTGGATACCTATCAAAGACAATGATGACAGTTTCCTTATTATGCTTCTTCACATCTTTAGCATACCTGTCCAGAATTGTTGAAAACTCGCTATGTCAAACAACTCGATGAATAAGAAATCCCCCAGCAACAACATAAACTGTATCTTCAATCGCAATGTGATATAAAGGTGGAAATGCTTCATAAAATGAAGACTTCTGGGTTTTGGGAATTCCAGATTCATCAAACAGTGACAAAGGATGAAGAGCTAGTTTATGCTGAAAGTTTTGTTCGAGTTGTTCTTGTGGTTTCTTAGCATATGAAATTCTTCTACATAACATCTCAGGATCAGCTGAACAAGCAAATTCTCTAGTCGTCTTAGCTCCTAGTCGTTTGACTCGTTTCTTTCATTGAAACTTGACTGCCACAAGATTGTCGCAAACAATATTTGAAATTGAGCAAATTCCAACTTCATAAACATTAGGAGGATTAGTTTTTTCATGTCATGTTAATCCTGTACTTACTGACAATGCCAAAAATAATGTGGAAATGATGGGTGTGATGAAAACCATTCCACAAAGAGCTGAAGATCTTGAGCGTCTCTTGAAATACGCGATTTTCTGGCATCTACATGTTGCTCTGATGTACTGTAAACAACATCATTACATTCTCCGATCTTCTCTGTGTTCTTCAAAGAGGGCAGGAATTCCAGTCATCCATGTAGCAAGCACTGATCAGACATCCTTCTGCCGTGTTCCAGTCCACCAGAACTCTTCATGGATCGCATCAGTGTCTGTTCAATGGTCATGTCAGACCAGACGCCAGACCAAAAACTTTTCCGACCTTCTTGTCGTAAAATAACCTCTTCGGGCATAATTCTCCATTTCTTTGGGGATGATGAACTTTTTGAGATAAAAACTGTCTTGCAGGTACAGACGAGCAGATTTTGCATAAAGTAAGTGACAGCTAGCATGGATACACGAACGTTTTAGTTGTCTTGGCACAAGGTTATTTCATGCTCATTGCATGAAAAGAGTAACAAAACTGAAGGCCATTCTTTGCATTAGAGAGAGAGAGAGAGAGAGAGAGAGAGAGAAAGAGAAAGAGAGAGTTTTCTAAACACAATACTCTGCCTTTACGGTTACAACTGCTCTGAATGACATGAAATTACTAAACCAAATATATGCTTAAAAACAAATATGCTATAATACTGCTACTTATAAAGTATATACTGTATGAAATGTGTCCTTATGTATCATGTATTCTGTATAATAAAACGAAAAAGCCATATTTAGCAAAAAAAAAAAAAAAAAAAAAAAAAAAAAAAAAACACCTTTTGCTACAACGTATGAGTATGAACTATCGAACACTGAGCAGGAGGTGATATCCTCATATCTGCATTCTCAAACTGCGGACGCGGTGGTTGCTCGCAATGCTAATGTGGAAGCGGATGTTAACGAAATTGTCATTGGGGATGAGGATGAGGATTTATAAAAAGTGCGATTAATCTGCGGATGCGGATATCCAATATATATATATAAACTATACGGGTGACATTACGTAACTAGGGATGAAATGTAAAACTTGAACGATTTTTGTGCACTTTTAGTATCAAAACCGAGCAACATACGAAAAAAATGTATAGAAAATTGTTTATAGGATAATTAATATATTATGACTTTTTCCTCTAGAGATGGCGGCCAAATAATTATGTTATACAAGTTCGCTATTATGAAGGTGATGAAATAATTTGCAGCTTTCCATAAATTTTTACCTTTATCAGTTTTTTTTATATATATTTGACTGGCCAATGGTAACAAGCAAGTAGATCCTTAATATCCTATTATTTTTGGATCTTGGAGTTAAAGTTTTATTTGTTTATTTATTTATTTATTTAGTTATTTACTTATTTAGATTTTCGAAAATATTCCATTGAAGACAGGATCCAGATTATCAGGAAATTTGAAGTTAGGCATCTACAACTTAGTTATATTTCCGTAGGTCTACAGATTCTGACTTGTAGGTGGAGTGTTTAAATATATATATATATATATATATATATATATATATATATATATATATATATATATATATATATATATATATATATATATATATGTGTGTGTGTGTATGTGTGTGTGCGTAACTTTGTCGTTGATTTTGGTGCCTTTTTCGTTGTTGATCATCTTATTATTAGTTTCACAATACTTTCTAAATCATGTACGTTCTTCCAAATGGAGCTGAAGGATAAAGAAACGAAAATTAACTCTTTGTTCCATTCAGTAAGAACAGCACCACAACAGTTTGTTCCGTCTCTCGTCGTTACCTCTTCAAAAATTACTGTTGTTTTGTTGTTTTTGAATAAGCTGGCCTTATGCCACCACGGCTCTTGGTCATAGAGCAGCCCGCGGTAAGCATGATCTTTGCGTTCTGTTATTTTATTACATTGTGCGGACGGAATTGAAAATACATTTCTATACAATAAAACAGAAGAAAAATACAATAAAATCATATTCATGGATTTAAGTTGTACAAAAATAAAACATTACTATAAAATTTAAAATAACGTTAAATTTCCTAAGTGGACGTGATCAATCTAAAAGCATCGTTCTGGTTTGTTATGGCAACAATCTGAAACTAAACAGCAGTGCGGTATACAGATTAGGTGGCGAGGATGTTGGGTAAGGAAATGAGAGAGAGAGAGAGAGAGAGTAGAGAGAGAGAGAGAGCGAGAGAATTGTTGCCATTATTTGATTGAGCTGAATGTGGAATTGGATATAGAATTTAGGCCAAACGCCAAGCACTGGGACCTATAAGGTCATTCTGCACTGAAACTGAAATTGACAGTAAAAAGTTTGAAATATGTAATGGGAGGAAAACCTTCTTGCAAGAAAGTAAGATGGAAGGAAGAAAAAGAATATGGAAGGAGGTACAGTAAAAGGAATGGAAGGTGTTGCAGCTAGAGACCGAAGGCACTCCTGCAAAGAATCTTAAGTAAAGCCTACAATGCACCGCAGGTGGTGCACTGACGGCACTACCCCGCCACGGGGTTGAGCAGTGTTAATGTTGCTCCAAATTTTACAAATTGGTTGTGTTAATGTGTGGAGCTAAAATTATGGCTGGATTTTCTCCAGGTTTTTTGTTTCTTAATTGGGGGAATCATGATTGCATTGTAATGCGTTGAGCTAAAATTATTACTTGATTTGCCCAGCTTATTTTTTTTCCTTTATTTATAGGGGGAATCATGATTGCATTGTGATGCGTTGAAATCCTAACGAAAGTGTAATTTGAGAAATTTAAAACCACGGAAATTTGCTGAGATTTTGTAATTTTAAGTCGATCGGTGTTGGTACTCAAGTGATAATTGGAAATAATGTATAAAAAAATTTGTGACTTGAGTGACCTTACTGGGGAGGGGGGTTGGGGGGTGGGGGTAGGTGGCGTTAGTAAACTGACCTATAAAAAAAATTATATAACCTACGTGCCTTTGTGACCGAAAGAAGTTCCTCGTTGGACGAGTGGTTTACGTGCTCGCTAGCGATTCGGTAGTAGCAAGTTCGACTCCCCGCTCTGTCAACGTTGAATCAGAGGAATTCCTTTCTGGTGATAAGAAATCCAATTCAGGATATAATGTGGTTTGTTAATCCCACAATAAGTTGTAGGTCCCGTTGCTTGGCAACCAGTTTGTTCCTAGACAAGTAAAACTATCTATCCTTCGGACAGCCCATAGGAGAGCTGTTGATCAGTTCAGGTGGTCTGGTTAAAAATACTAAGATATACTTTACTTTGTGCCCGAAGAAATAACAGATAAAACCTCGCTGGCTGCCGTAAGTGATCGTTATACGTTAATAATAAGGGAAGGAATAAGCTTCTTGATAGCTAAAGATTCGTGGATGGAGTGAGAGTTGTCATTGGGTGCTTGGACGATAATATAAAAATCTTCGTATGAAAAATGAAGTCCTACAATTTTTTACAGTGATCTCTCATCGTAGAAAAACTCTTTTTGTTTTTAATTGACATCCTGTCAGTGACTGACTCCAAGATGATAGTCAACTCTCACTTTAATTTAAAGCAATCTCTTGTTGGATCTGATACTTTCCACAATTTTACATTATAGGCAAGTAAAACAATAAACCACCATAGACCTTATCAATGTGGGAAGTTTGTCCTTATAGTAGAATAATGACCCGAAGGTATTGAGATTTTTTTTTTAACATAACCTAATATCCAGACCTGGAAATGTATTATGAACTGACCTTTGTGACATTTGCTTGAATTTATTCGAATGCACAAAAGGATTGGAGGCTACATTAACATTTTAGGACATTAGGCATCGGTAAATTTGTTGAATAAAAATCTATGATAAAAATTGTTTTATAAAAATTGAAATAACCGAATTTCGTCGTGAATTTTATGCTAGGTGGAAGATAACATATAGGCGCGATGTAGCATTTTTATTATTTCTATTTAATTTAAACCTAAAAAAGCAACTGCTGTAAAAGTTCGTATCTTGACCTGTAAATGTTTTTTTAACTACTAGTACTTAAACCTGAACAGTTCCCGAGTACTTCAATTATCTAAAATTAGAAAGTCTGGTATCGTATTCGTGCTCAGTTGTGAAATTGGATATTGGGATGTTAAGCCATAAATATGTTCTGAAGAAGTTTTCCGCATCTTCTTACGTCTAAATAAAACAATGGGGTCAGCTATACATTTAATGATTTGTCAAGATACCCTTCGAGCATTTGTTATTCGACCGAGAAAGCAACGAAGCCATTAGCTATAGTGGGACTCAAAATGGACTACATAGAGACACCATCCTCTTGGTTATAAATCCTCTTGTTAAAAATAAAGGGAGTGTCCTGCACTGCAACTTCTAAAAGTTTCTTAAAAATTTTCTCTAAAATAATGTCGAGACCCGCCTGCATCAAACTAACAATAAGTAAGACAACCTCCTGTGGTGGAATATCAGGTACAAGGCTAGCATGATTGGGCAAAGAATATTAATTATTGGTGAATGGTGCAACATGGGCACTAGATACTAAGCTATTTATTTGTTTGGAATGTTATTCGCAGCCAAAATAGGTCTTAAGGAGACATTTTCTTTGTGTATTTTAGAAAACCCATATAAAACCCCAGATGAAGAACCAGACGAGCATAATTCTTCGTAGGTGCTTTCTGTTATAATGTTATGATCTTTAAAAATTTTCAGTAACCTGTTGATTTTAATATTTCCACCTTACAAAGATTGGTTGGTATGTTGGTTAGCTGTTTTCCAGTGAACCTCGTATTGTCCTTCCTTTAAAACATCATCTTTATTTTATGTATGTAGTAGTAATTTTCATTTATAATGACTGCGCAACCTCCTTCACCTGGACTTTATCTGGATTACTGGACAAGCTTTTCAGTAGTTGTTAATCATCTCTTCGAATGAAATGAAACCAGTTGCTTGACAATTTTGGAAATGTTTTCTAAGCATTAGTTTGTATAATTCTTTGTAAACTGAGTAAGTCACGTGATAACTATAGTGACCGAAGTAGCCAACAGAATTTCAATCGATAAATAAACGACTTAAAGTTAAGTTTAAAATTTGGAATGAAAAATCCAAAGCAAATGCCAGGAAAGTAGGCATTATTTAAGGTTCTTTGCAGCGTGCTTTCGGCCCCTGACTGCAGCTCCTTTCCTTACTTTTAATGTACCTCCCTTCATATTCTCTTCCTTCCATCTTACTTTCCACCCAGTCATAGCAGTTGATTCATAGTGCAGCTGCAAGGTTTTCTCTTATTACAACTTTCAAACCTTTCACTGTCAGTTTCTGTTTCAGCTCTGAATGACTTCATAGGTCCTAGCGCTTGGCCTTTGGCCTACATTCTATAGTCTATTCAATTCAGTCCAATGCCAGGAAGACATAATTGGAATAATTGAAAACAGCATTTTTGGAATCTAGAAATTTTGGTATTTCCATTCCCAAACGTTCAAGTTTATCGGAGTGACTGTCTTGTTCATGCCCAGAATAAATGTTTGCATTTTTGGTTAGTACAATTTTTACATAAACATAAGGAATATGTGATACAACATTTTATTTACATTATATAAAGAATCAGAAGGTAAGAGAAGGAATGAACGATTACTTGGCTATGCTGGTGAAAGGAGGTCTATCCCAGCTCTTGTGAATTATCTTAATTCGAAAGATTTACATATTTCTTCGTGTGTGCCATGTGACTTTGTGCATATAATGTTCTTAAATAACGTAAAAAATCTAAATATACTTGTTTTTCCAAGAGTTTCTGGTCTCACTGTACCGCTATTCTATCCGGAAAAAACAATTTTGGAAATTTTTCTTGTCCTTAACGGTTTATTTCCATTACACAGAAGCATCTGAATTCATTAAAAGTTCAATGACATTGACTTCAATATACTTATGTATCTTTATTAGGCTCTTTTAAATACTTCGGTGCTTGGGGAGAGTCAATTCCGGCATATGAGAACAGATCCACAAAGAATATATAAGGCTAAAAATAGTGTTGCCCTTTAAATTGCTCCGGGAATATTATCGTTGGCTACCAAAGTTTCTCCAGGAAGAACCTAGTTTAGTAAACTTAATGCAAGATCCCCCTGTAACACCAAGAAAACAGTAACAATGAGTAAAAAAATAGCTAGTGTCCTGCCGCTGTAAGTAACAAAATTCTTGAAGATAATCAGTTTTGTTGCATAAGTCGTGTCATAATTTTCCAAGAGTGAAATTAAAAAACAGAATTTTCTGGATAATGCGCGGGCGGGAGGGTGTGGCCGGGTGGCGGGTGGGGGTGGGGTGGGGTGGGGGGGGGGGGGGGGGGAGGAACTTCGAAGTGTACTTTATTATGTGTATTTAATATTTTTCTTACACCATAAAAATTATTACCAATTATCTCTTGCCATTGATATTCTATCTTATTTTATGCCAAAAAATATGCATTTGTTCAGGAACATAAGTACGCAAATATTGTAGTAATAAAATAAAAAACTTAAAAGATTTGCATAACATTTATGGGGAATTTCTTTTCATGTCTGATTAAATAGGAAAAATGTTTTCTTCTTCAACCAAATTAATTATTTTTTGGACGAGGAAAGGGTCGGGTGGGGAGTTTTGAAGGAGAATTTTTACAGAAATGTATAGGGAAGGATAAGTAATGGGCTGAGTGCGATGTTGCAAGCCGATGGCTGCTGAGGGTGAGAATCTGGTTTTGTTCATAAAACGTCTTACACGGAATCCCTCTTTTTTATGATTTCAAACTAGGATGAATGTAAATTAATAGTCTCAGCAATCATTGCATAATGTATATTTTTGACTCTGCTCGACATAATCAGGGCAAATTTGATGTTTTTGTACTTGGAATGGAAATGAACCCATCATCAACATGATGCCTCGTATTATTGGTCATGATTAAAACAAAAGTCTTGCGAAAATAAGACCATTCAATCATCAGAAAAGTTGATACCAAATAACATGCATAAACCGGCTCCGTATAGGGCTAGTGCCATCAGTGTACCTCATACGGTGCACTGTAAGCAAGACTTAAGGTTCTTTACAGCGTCCCTTTGGCCCCTAGCTACAACCCCTTTTATTCTTTCTATTGTACCTCTGCTCATATTCTCTTTCTTGCATCAAACCTTCCACACGTCTAACAATTGTTTCAGAGTGCAACTGCAAGGTTTTCCTCCTGTTACACCTTTAAACATTTCGACCATCAATTTCCTCTTCAGCGCTGAACGACCTCATAGACCCCAGCGCTTGGCTTTGGGCTAAAAATTCTATATTTCATATTCCAATACATACAATAAAGCTACAATAAAGCTCTTTACAATAAATCTATAAATAGGATTGCTATATAAACCAGTGCCTTTGGCCATCTTTTAGAAGCACCAGAGGTTCCCCGGCAATGTTATGGATCAATGATTGTACAGAGCAAGCGCTCTCTTCGTTGGTAAAATTTTTTGTTTAGAAACCCCATAGTAATACAATGAATGATTGATTGCTTGATATAAATTTCCGCATCTGATCAGGTTTAAACTTGCATCTAAATTTCCTTGGGTTAAAAGCGTTCACGACCATGTTATGATGCTGCCAGAGGGAACAGTAAAAAATGTTTCAGCTAGTTAAGGGATGATATATATATATATATATATATATATATATATATATATATGCAGAAGCCAGGTACTATGTCGTGCCTCTAAGTAATGGGGATCAATCCACAATGAAGTAAAATCCTCTTGTAGTTTAAAATATATATTTTTAAACTACAAGAGGATTTTACTTCATTGTGGATTGTATCCCCATATATATATATATATATATAATATATATATATATATATATATATATATATAAAATATATATATATATATATATATATATATATATATATATATATACATATATAATCGTACGATATCAAGTGAGAGAAGGCCATTTGAATGTTTTCCATCTTCGTATGATGTGAGAATACAAAAGGAAATATCTGTTAAGCCAAAATACTGTCAATGGGCCCTTAACCCGTTCACAAACCCTGAAGGGAAATTCTTGACGGGGGGGTCCTAACATAAAAGGTCGTTACTGTACTTCTCGCTGTTCCTCTTCATGATTTTACTTTACGTTATTAGTTCAAACTTGCTCCCTCGAAACTTTACTTTTGGCTGAAGAAGAGAACAGAAAAGAGGATCCAAAGAGGATGCTCATTTATATATATATATATATATATATATATATATATATATATATATATATATATATATATATATATATATATATATATATATATATATATATATATATATATATGTGTGTATATATATATATATATATATATATATATATATATATAAAATATATACATATATATATATATATATATATATACTATATATATATATATATATATATATATATATATATATATATATATATATATATATATATATATAATGGCCTTCTCTCACTTGATATTTGTACGATGATTTATGAAGTGTCATCTCCCCATCAGAGTTAGCTACTGACTGATGTCAAATCCCAAGACAGGTCACCCATACTTCAGGGATTTGTACCCCTTTTTCCATTGTGGTATGGCCACCAACATAATTTAGCAAAAGCCATTAAATAGAGAACTTCCTGCCAAGTTGCAAAAATTCACAAATCTCACAGAATATCTATCTTCCTAACTTAACTCCGACCGTCTACCTGACCTTGTGCCGCTCTATTGTCATCAGACACTCGCGTCCAACTCCACCTCCTCACACCTGCATGACCCTCACCTCTCTCGACCCGCGTGTTTTTCTTTGTTCTCCCTACGTTCGCACCTTCTCTGCTGGCGTTCAAATGTTCTCTCAGGTTCCCGTGGAAGATTAGCGCAGAGATAGAAGATCGAGACGAATTGCCCCCTTAAGGTACTACTCAATCGTTTTTTGAGAACAACAATATCCACTTTGGACAGGATGGTTCCAGTCACCAGACTCGGGCATGTATACAGCCTGCCCAGGCCTATCAAATATTACTTGTCCTCTCACTTTGCCCTACCCTGCAGTATGCAGCATGTCGACCTTGCTGTAACAGAATAAGGCCTAGCGCTTTCATTGCAGTATGCCTACCTGTAAGCGGTCCCATATCTGATCACTCAGCCGCTGACAACGGTTAGTACTTTCAAGTAACCACAACTGCGCATCGAGACTGCCTGCGAGTCCTCCTGACAGTCACTGGCCTACTTGGTTCTTGCTTTCCTTTGGTGAAGCCATGAAAGTGACCCACGTCCTTTAGCCGATGCCCTGGTAAAACTCCATGCCCATCATGCCATGGATTTAAGGTAACTGAAAGCAAACATTGTTCAGTTGGCCCTTCATCCCTGTTCCTAGCACTCATTCCTGTTTTCAGGTGCGTTTTTTCCTGTGATTCCCATTCCTAGAAATAAACCCGTCTCCCTATGAGACCCAGTTAGTATATTCATTGTGAATAGTGATAACAATGGTTATACTTTCTTACTTTTAAACCGGGTCAAGCTCATTGCATTTTAACATAATATCAAGGTTTTCATACACAATGAAATCTTACAATTCCTGTTATTTTACCTTTGCAAATATCAGAGTTTTCAATGCCGAACACTGCAGATACCCGGGTGCCATAACCCTGATTGCAAACGACGCTCATGGTAGCTTACAATGCTCCACTTGAATAGTGTTATTGTATATTGTTAATCTGAAGCTTGTGATCCATATTATCCTGTACCTACATGATCTGTAGGTAAGTGTACTTGCAACTTTGTGGCACCATTTCCCTTGCTATTGTGAATAGTAGAATTAACGTCAGGAGTGCCATGGAGCCAGACAAAGCTCCTGTAAATTGAATATCTTCTGCTTTCCATTTTAGAAATTATATTAGTCTATGAACAGAATTTGTGTCACATTCATTCATTATCTTAGAAAGTAGTTCGGGTGTACTATAAGGTATCATTCTGATATTTCTGTTCATAATAACTATCATATATATATACTATATATATATATATATATATATATATATATATATATATCTATATATATATATATATATATATATATAGTAGATATATATATATATATATATATATATATATAGATATATCCTATATAGAATATATTATATATATATATATCATATATATATATATATATATAGAGATATATATATATATATATATATATATATATATATATATATATATATATATATATCTATATATAATATATATATATATATATATATATATATATATATATATATATGTATGTATGTATGTATGTATATAGAAAACAATATATTCCACATTATTGAGGGGTGTACAAAAAAAACATAATGCCTGAGTTCCAACGGATTGCAAATCTCCATTCCAGATATATTAATTCTATTGCAATTAAGCGAAAGCCTTCATAGCTCTTGATAAGGACGCCAGAAAGATCAAAGAGAAATTCTTTGATCTTTGTTGTATGAAAGGCTTCATGTCTGTTGTCTGTTGTCTGTTGAGAAACGGCCTCCTTCTGATTATTATTATGTTAAATATAATTAATTACAAAGTTTTCAAATTGCTTAGCGAATCATAAGATTGAAGCTCATTTTCTGTTATTACAGCCAGTTTTAGCTGTTTGCGCTTCTGGCAACGACAATGGCAAAACAGGCTCGTGTTTCCTATAGTCAGGTGTTTTGCTTTGCTTGTCTTCGTAGCTTCTACCGCCTACGATTAGATGGCGATGTCAGAGTGTTACTGTCTCCTAAAATTTTCGTAAAATCAGTTCAAACTTTAATTTTGATTGTGTATTTTAGCTTCCGTTTTTCTAGCTTTAAAGGACCTTGATGACTTCTGTTCTTTGAATCTCACTTAAAAGTTTATGTTTTGGTCCTTTTTTTTATGTTTAACTTCTTAGTAATATTTCTACACTACAAACAGTTAAAAAGAAATACAGAAACTTGATAATATTCTGGTGCAGTGCAAGTCTTCTTAACATAATAATAATAATAATAATAATAATAATAATAATAATAATAATAATGAATAATAATAATAATAATAATAATAATAATAATAATAATAATAATAATAATAATAATAATAATAATAATAATAATAAGCACTACACCCAAGAGCAAATACGGACAGACTATACATAACACGAAAGGAAGGAGGGAGAGGACTACTAAGTATAGAGGACTGCGTCAACATCGAGAACAGAGCACTGGGGCAATATCTAAAAACCAGTAAAGGCGAGTGGTTAAAGAGTGCATGGGAAGAAGGACTAATAAAAGTAGACGAAGACCCAGAAATATGCAGAGACAGGAGAATGACAAACGGAACAGAGGACTGGCACAGCAAACCAATGCACGGACAATACATGAGACAGACTAAAGAACTAACCAGCGATGACACGTAGCAATGGCTAGAGGGGAGAGCTAAAGAAGGAAACTGAAGGAATGATAACAGCGGCACAAGATCAGGCCCTAAGAACCAGATATGTTCAAAGTACGATAGACGGAAATAACATCTCTCCCATATGTAGGAAGTGCAATACGAAAAATGAAACATAAATCACATAGCAAGCGAATGCCCGGCACTTGCACAGAACCAGTACAAAAAGAGGGATGATTCAGTGGCAAAAGCCCTCCACTGGAGCTGTGCAAGAAACATCAGCTACCTTGCAGTAATAAGTGGTACGAGCACCAACCTGAAGGAGTGATAGAAAACGATCAGGCAAAGATCCCTCTGGGACTATGGTATCAGAACAGATAGTGTGATACGTGTAAATAGACCAGACGTGACGTTTGATTGACAAAATCAAGAAGAAAGTATCACTCATGGATGTTGCAATACCATGGGACACCAGAGTTGAAGAGAAAGAGAGAAAAAAAATGGATAAGTATCAAGTTCTGAAATAGAAATAAGAAGGATATGGGATATGTCAGTGGAAATTGTACCCATAATCATAGGAACACTAGGCACGATCCCAAGATCCCTGAAAAGGAATCTAGAAAAACTAGAGGCTGAAGTAGCTCCTGGACTCATGCAGAAGAGTGTGATCCTAGAAACGGCACACATAGTAAGAAAAGTGATGGACTCCTAAGGAGGCAGGATGCAACCCGGAACCCCACACTATAAATACCACCCAGTCGAATTGGAGGACTGTGATAGAGCAAAAAAAAAAAAAAAAAAAAAAAAAAAAATTAATAATAATAATAATAATAATAATAAAATAATAATAATATAATAATAATAATAATAACTTAGACTAAGAAATCTACAGCTCCCTTGGTCGATGAAACATTATTCATTACACCTCAATTTATGTTTCACATAAAGAAGCTCAATTTGTATCATATCTGGAATACCCAGTAAATTGTAAAATAAAATATAATGTTTATTTCTGTGTATTTAAGCATGCACAAATATGGCGTATAAAGGTGATTTACAGCATCACCTTGACTGCGTGGTGTGGGAGAGAGAGCTTTCTGTTATGGAATTCCAAGTCTCTCACGAACAAGGTGATGAATAACGATTTCCTTTATGAAAAGTCACAACGTGTCTGGTAGCACGCGTAAACCTCCTGTATTTCGGGAAAATGTAAGGCTTCACAATGTCTTTTATACCCTGGCTGATATATAGTTTTACTGAATGCGTCCTTTCTTCAAAGGACTTGAGATGAACGAAACTGTCAGGCTTAAGGCAGTGAATCATCACGAAATCAAATCTCAGCTTGTTGATAAGAATGAGAGAGAGAGAGAGAGAGAGAGAGAGAGAGAGAGAGAGAGAGAGAGAGTTGCTATCTCCATTATGGATGGCACAGGTAAATATGTAATAAGGTACTGGACACACTTGTATGTTAAAATGTCCGTACATAGTCCGCAGGTTGTACTTGAAGGCTTGCGAATGCAATCTGTCTCTCTCTCTCTCTCTCTCTCTCTCTCTCTCTCTCTCTCTCTCTCTCTCTCTCTCTCTCTCTCTCCTTCTTAATTCTCTTTCATCATCTTGGTATATTTGGAGGATGTCGGGGAAACACGGAAGTAGCCAAAATATATATATTTTCTTAGCAGTTACATTCTTGAGACTTTTCAGAAGAGAGCGTTAATATATCTGAGATAGTTGGAGGACGAAGAAGTGATATCTTACAGAGTTATGTACAGTGCAATAGGTTACCAAACCTAACAAAAGATATATGTGTATGAACGAACACCTCTTTTTAGATTACTTACTCATCATATTTCTCGTGAGAGCAAAAGTAGGTTACTAGAGCAGAAGGAGGTTTTCGTTCGTATGTTTGTTGTTTTGCCATACCTAGCCTTCGCGCGCAACCTGTGCCTGATATTTTTGGAAATTCTTTCCTCGTCGAGCTGTGACCTGCAATGGAGTTATGCTTTTAAACTAAGGAACGTATAACAATTCTTTTTATCATGGAATTGATATACTTATCAATATAAATAAAAGTTTGTAATTGCGAGGATGATAGTTGTATTCTGTTAATTGGTAATCTATTCCCTTACTTATGGTGATAAATTTAAAATTGCAAACAATTACTTTATTTCACGTATTTTTCTTGTGTTTTCATGCACTTTGAATTACAAGAAGGAACAGATTAATATTAATTGTTCTACTTTAGTTTATCGTACAAACATCCTATTAGATCTAAAAGCTGAATGTTTTTAAGTAAATTTTCATTAGCATTCAGACGTTCTGGAAAATTGCATCATTTACACTGGCAGCTAAAGAAGTCTATTATAGATACAGTGGGGGCATCGACAACATACTTAATAGGCAAACACAACAGTGAAAAAGGTACCTAAGACCAAATAGAGTTATGGGACAATAAGACATAAAATTGACCAAACATACGCAAAAGAAAACAAACTCTGAACGATAAATGAAATAATTACAACACAAATGCACTTTTAGATTCAGCTTAACAGGAACTGGAAATTAAACTAATTCGAATTCTAGGAACGCCAAGACTCCATTAAGTGTAATTTTTTTTCCACTGGTGATGTGACTGTGTAATCAGTGCTGAGTTGTTGAGTTTTTATTAAATGGATTTATTTTTATCAGAGAATTAGTAATAGAAAACTATAATGTCTGTAGATTTATAATGAAATAATTTTCATGGCAGAGCAAATGCAATGGTGAAGTATGGAAAGGGAACATTCATCCATCAATGCAAGCTTTCGAAAATCCTTTAATAATCATCGTATCGTCGATCCCATTCGATGTATATATATATATATATATATATAGATATATATATATATATATATATATATAAAATATATATATATATATAAAATATATATATATATATATATATATATATATATATATATATATATATATATATATATATATATATATATATATACGGGGTGTCCATAAGTCCCAGTACCATTACAAATAATTATGGCTTGTAATGGTACTGGGACTTTATGGACACCCTGTATATTACTATATTTATTGATATGTGTGTGTATGTGCGAGCTCGGGTATATATGTATGTGTGTAATAACAATCTCCTATCAGAGGAAATTGAAACGAGATACAAAAAAAGTATGCAGCCACGAAGAACTTAAATTTCAAAGCACCAGAAAATAAAGAGGGAAACTAGATATTAATAGAAATTTTTAATTGTCCTTCTTTCAGACAACTGTTACTCATCTAAAGATAAAGTTTAAATGGAATGACCTTTTCAGCATTTAAATGGTCTGAGATTCAATTGATCCTATAGTGCGACAATTTAAAGAAGAGTCTCCAGGCTTTACCTTGAGTCAATACGTTGTTGCCACTTCTTCGTCGTCCTTTCAGTCCTACCCTTATGGAAAGAAGCTCTTATCCTTTGAGATTCCCGGTTTAACCTTACCTTCCGGCTTTGCGTTTTTCATATTGTTTATGTGTGTCACTGTGCTCGTGCACTAGTTTGTTCGTAATCGATGTTTTCCCTAATATTTACTTGATGTAATTTCATGTAGAATTCAAAACCTGTGAGCGCAATGATACGACTGCGATAACCTTTAGACCTGCAATATATCAGCAAGATGTGCCCATCTTTTTCAAAACTATTATTTAATTTCATTTTCTATAGAAGCGTTATTTTTTTACGTCATGCATCTAAATTTTCCTCCTTTTTTCCCATTGCTATTTTTAAGCGCATTCTCCCCAAAAACTTTAAGTGATAATTCTTTGCCTTACGTAAGCCCTTCGTTTTCCAAAACTACAATGAATCTTTTATAGGTAGGAATTTCCTTTCTTTTGCAGACACATCGTTGTGTCAGATTTTCGCTAGAATCCACTTTCTGCAAAATCCTGTTAAAAAAATCAATGAACCATGTGTGGGATGCTGCCACATACATCCATGCAAGAAATGGAATGAAGGGTGACAAATTAAACCCGTAGATCCTTTAAAATCTTGTAATGAAGATATACAGACATCAACGTGAAAGCAGCGGGAAGCAGGTCCGTGCTTGTCACTCAATGACCACTGGACAGTGACTGACTATGCACAAGCGGGAAAAAAAGCGGTGTTGACACGTCTAATTACATTGGTGCCACGCTGCATAATGAAATAGCGGTCTTACAATATGTGCAATGGGAAAAGATAAATGGAAACATAAATATCATTCTTCTACGAAATAATATTAAAGGAAATATACATTAATGTTCATAAACTGTACGTAATGTGATTAATATACAGCATAACATTAAAAATCTATACAAACCAGAGTAAAGAAAAAACCGTATTTACAAAAAAAGAAAAACTCCACAATACATTGTTTTATTGAATTTTTATACAATCCGATTGGATTAACTATTCTTCAGGTACAATCTGTAACAAAGGACTTCAGTGCCTATAAAGGTTCTTTTATATATATATATATATATATATATATATATATATATATATATATATATATATATATATATATATATATATATATATATATATATATATATATATATATATATATATATGTTACTTACTTACTTTTTACTTTATCTTCCCGCCACTGGCCAGTGGCATAAGGCTGATACAGTTCCTCTCCATCTGTCTCTATCCCGAGCCATTTCCCTTGCTCCCTCTAAGTTTTGGATTTCAAACTCAAGATCCCTGACAATTATGTCTATCCACCTCGTTCTTGGTCTACCCAGCGGTCTTCTTCCTATTTGTACTGCTCTCCTGGGGTCTCTATTCCCGTCCATCCTCTCAATATGCCCAAACCATTTCAGCCTTCCCCTCTTCAACCTGGTACTGACTGGCCTTTGCCTCAATCTCACCCTGATGTCTTCATTTCTAACATAATCATCCCATTTAATGCCAAGTATCTTTCTCAGCAGCTTCATCTCAAAAGCATCCAACCTTTTCTCCTGTTCTGGTCAGTGCCCAGGTGGACGAGCCATATATCAGGACTGGTATAATATATATATATATATATATAGTATATATATATATATATATATATATATATATATATATATATATATATATATTATATATATATATATATTTTTTTTTTTTTTTTTCTTCATTACATGACTCCCGTAGGGGTAGTATCGTCACTGTATCTCATGAGGTGTACTGCAGGCATTACTCAAGGTTATTTGTAACGTCCTTTCTGCCCCTAGCTGCTTCACTTTACATTCTGGATATAATGGTACAGTTGGGACACAGGTTTCCCTGGTACACCGTCTTGCGAGACTTCGAAAAATTACATGGTAACAGTGTTTACTGAGGGAGATGGGGGGGAGAACCTCTTCTCTGCTAACAAGAGTTCCACCAATAAGTTCTGGAGTTCGTTTGGTGGGCGGAGTTATTAGGTATGGTTGGAGAAAGACACACACACACACACACACACACACACACGGAGTAAAAAAAATCTGAGCAGTTTATATCGTTGTAATGAAGATTGTTGTCTCACTTGTAATATAAGTTTGTTTATTAAGGTTCCATTTACCTTTCGGCCAAGACGTTATCTTACAACCGTGTCTATTATTATATATCGGTCATATTCATTACACAATACTTAAAATTGATCAACATTTTTAAAGTTATATTGGTATTGCCGAAAATCACGAACATCATAACAGGATAGTTTAACCTTATCGCGTAAGCCAAGTTTACAGCATTGGTTGCAGTACGTTTTCAGTCTCTCTCTCTCTCTCTCCCTCTATCTCTCTCTCTCTCTCTTATACTAGCTAACTTATATATATATATATATATATATCTCTCTCAGCTATACTAGCTAACTTAGTGATAAGAAAAAACCCTGCGCTCAGTATGCAGTTCTGATATGTCATTAGTGTATTCAGGAGAGGATCAGTGACCCAATAATATCGAAGTTGCCCCCCCTGACAATACCCGTAAGCATAACCAAAGACAAAGAAATTTCTCATCTCTGATACTGTAATGTCCTAAACTCTTGTTCCCTTGAGTGTTCGCTTGATATATTACCCCATTTTATAACATGAAATTAACGATTGGATCTCTATACAGTCAGTTCCATTATAGAATTATAAAAAATAGAATAAAAAAAAGTTTATTCCTGATATACTATCACCAAAATCGAAGGTGTGCGGCAAAAAATTATCGCCACCAATCCTTTGCCACACAGGATTAGCTGGTTTGACGTTTCTGACAACCTCCTAGGCCACCCTTACCTCCCCTCCCCTGCGCAGTTCATACGAATGGAAGACGATCAGTGCAAACGGCCAGCAAGACCTCTAATGAGGCAAAGTAGTATAGAACAAATATCGATTACAATAAGCTATGAAGGCGCACAAAATTAAAAACTTAAGAACGTCACATGACGTAAACAACATGTGTGGGACGACTTCTGCAACACGTCATATGACATGGTTGACCTTTTAAGGGTTAACTGTTGTTTTTTCTAAAATTATGCATGCACCGATATATTATAGACTATATATTTCGTTGACCTCAGGTGATACGTGAAGTCATTTGGGCTTTCCTTATAGTGGCTGACATAAAGAGAGTATCATCTATGAATTGACAGTTACCTTTTAAAATGTCCCACAGAGCATATGACCCCTATACTCAGAAACGTCAACGACGGCCCAAAAAACTATGCCACATTTTTACTCTTGCTCATATAACTTAGGTTTTACACCAAAGATACATTGAAAATATCAGTAGGATATAAAGCATTACATTTCAAATAATGGAAACTATTTTAATAGACTTCAAGAAGCTAATAAGCGAAAATAAGTGGCGAAGTATCATATCTGTATCGGCCACACCACAGAGAACAAAGTATACAGGTAAGGCAATTTGCCAATACTGCTACCGACCTCACTGTATGATAACAGTGCTCAGCGAGTCATTCAGTTCTATAATTCAATGCTGTTAACAAGAAACGGTGATTAGGAAGACATCAAAAACATGTGGAGCCTGAGTAAGTAGGAAAGTTTACTGCAATACTCAAAATATTGTATGGAGGCATTACGCCATTTTTTACAGATACTTCGAATATTATATCAAGAATATCATGGTTATAAGAAAACTTGTTATGAATTATGTTTATTAAAACATAATCAAATAACTAGTGAGAACAAAATGAGAACATTTTATGTCCTATTACAAAAAATATAACATTTAAATTATACAATCTAATACTTGACCATCCACCCTCTCTCTCAGTCACTTCCCTCAATCTGTCGGGCATCGAATGAACAAGGTTGAAAATTTGCTGTGGTCTCCGTCTACAAATTTCCCACAGAGTTGATGTGAGCCATGAGTGGCTGTGTTTGTTCTCTCATGTTCCATTTTCCGTGTTCACCATCTGGGCCCACACGTGTTCAATCACATTCATATCTGTTCCTTTTCTCGGCCATTCAAGAAGAAGCAGGTTATCCTGTCTGGCAAACCACTCTTGAACAACGTGAGCAGTGTGAAGGGAAAATTCCTTTCTCGTAACGAAGGCAAGAAGGTGGTTTGCAGCAGCTCAACATACTTAGCTGCTGTAAATCGTCCCTCGATACGGAACACATCACCCATACCATGCAGACTCACCCAGGCCCATACGTTGCAGGTGACATGGCCAGATCGAACCACCTCAACGATGTTACGGGGTTCATATCTGAAAGAGAGAAAAAAATGGTGGTGTATAATATAAATCATATATATATATATATATATATATATATATATATATATATATATATATATATACCTTTGGAGAATTTAAATTCTCAGTGATGAACAACACTGAAAGAATTCTATTGTGTATTATTTATTTAATATATTATATTTTGGAGGAAAAAGAGCAAATGATGCCACTGTTCCCTTATCAATAATATTTATCTCAGAAATTGCACTCTTATTTTTGTTAACTCCCTTTTGTATATTTTGATCAGTCCACTTCCGTGGAACAAAATCTGAAGATTAATAATTATATAAAGAAGAATGCAATTGATAATTGATGCAAGTAATGATTTTGCTTATCATACAGAGTTCTATTTGTTCGCCAACAATGCAGCTTCCCATTGCGATGTGGACGAGAAGCACTTCTCGTTAGTAAAGATGACCCTGCCCCCCCCAAAAGTCCAAAACCCTTATCAGCATGACATTGGGCAAAATCAAGCCTTCCTGCCTTATTGTTGTTCCGTCAAGAGCTCCTTCGTCCCTGGAGTTCTGTGATGAATCCCAGCATCATGGAGTCTGCGTCGTACTGTCATCGATGACACTTCTAATCCAAGGTCCTCATGAATGGCCTCGGCGTTGGTTAAGGGTTGCTCTTGAGCCGCCCTGATAATGGCGTCATCCTCAGCTGGGGTGGTTTTCCGTGGACCCCCTGGCCTAGCTAAGAGAACATATTATCTTAAGTTAACTTATAATTTATATAACATCGCAATCAATTATAGATTCTTCGAATTTTGTACTCTATGGATTGATCATAATTTAGTAAACATGGCTGTATATTTTTGGTTTCAAAAGCATATCAAATAGAACGAGATTACATATATCATAATATTCTCAATTTGGTTGGTGGTTATTAAAACTGTAAATCATTCCTGAGCCATCACTGAAATGACATTTAATAAATAAACTATAGCTATCAAAAGACACACAATGACTGTGACGGGGTGGGCACAAATAAAATGCTCTTATAGGCTTAATTTTACCGAGACAACTCAATCGAGTATCTAACTTTGTTCATGGTCGAGGTCGGCAAGGGCCAACCACCCACCGGTGTGGAATTATGGAGGTGCACCTGAAATATTTCTGTGGTGTTGGAATGGCTGTGGATATCTGTAGTCTAACCAAAATTATAATAGCGAGACGAAATACATTTAAGAAAGAAACTCTCATATTAAATAAGCAAGATTAAATAGCCATGAACAATGTAACATATCCACCAATCATTCAGCATAAACAACTTACGCAAGTCGTTCAAGTTCCCACTCTCCTCCCACCTTATCCACAACTGTACCGTGGTGGGGGACACACCAACATCACGTGCAATGGGTCGTATCGGGAAGCTATTGTCGCGTAAGTGACAATTCGTCCTCGCAGCGCCAGAATTGTGTCCCTTCGATTCATGGTGAGTGGTTATGAAGTCTGACCCATTTAAAAATCCTGCTGACGCCTCACTTCCGTTGGGTATTCAGACTCTTGTTTTGAGTCGAGCCAAAAACAATACATGATTCATTTATGATTATATCGTTCCTTGATTGTAAGATTAGGCAATAGGGATCATAATCACCATGGTATGAAATAAAGATACTACTGTTAAATATAATAAGCTCACATAATTATTGTTCCTGTTAATAATTACATTGAGAACTGAATACTCGTTGAGCACTGCTTCGTAAAATGAGCTCGGTAAAAGTGTTCGCGAATTCTCTAACCTATTTCTCTGCAACTAAGATTCGTATAAGTACGAGATTTTGCTATAGTGTACTACACCGGTACCGTAATTTATAGAGTATCATGATCACAAATTATAAAGAATAGACACTGGTCCGTACGAAGAGGCAAAAGGCTCGATTAGCCAGAAATGATATGAACACGACAGTACCAAAAAAAAAATTCGCCTACCCTCTCTCCACCCCCACTTCACCCTCCTCCTTCCTTCTCACCTCTCCTCTCTCATCTCTCTCTCTCTCTCTCTCTCTCGCTCTCTCTCTCTCTCTCTCTCTCTGAATGTTACTTCAGTTTAAGTATATTTTGTACGATTTTTTTCTTTTATCTCCATCCTATCTAATCTAATAATAATAATTTACAATATTGTTTATATCTAACGATTCCACTCGGTTGTTACCTGCAGCAAGCTGGCATTACGGTACGGTACGGCCTGGTTGATATTTAGCCCTATGTATCGGTACGGAATTACGCAACGACAATTTTACCAAAGTACGGTACGGTATAGTTCAGGTACGGAAAAAATGTGCAAATTCCGTACCGTACTACCTTACCTTAGGCATGGATATATTACTTTTGCTCTACGTGAAAACAAGGGAACAAATAAATTAACTTAATTATTAATAATAATAACCAGTAATATAGCATTTTTTTTTTTTACTATTATTCTTAGCATCAGCAGCAGCAGCAGTAGTAGTAGCTATTACTATTTTTATCTTAAGGTCAAATTGGTTTTTCTTTCTTTAGTGACTATTGACTTGGGTAAGGAGTAAGTGATTATAATTATTAGAGTGAAAGATATCTGCATGTATGGTGGAGTAGTAGAACGATAGATACTGTGATTGACGGTAAAGCTACTGTTATACTTGTGCTTGGTTACCTCCTTCGCAATCTTCATTTGGACTCAGGGTTTCAGCCATATGCTTGTATTAAGAAAGTGAAGAAGAGATGGCCGCCTAGGAACATAACTGTCGGCATGGTAGCAGAAATCCGTTTGTCACGCAACTTTTCAACTTTTTTTTTTTTTTTTAGCAAAGAGAGAGCCACCAATTGCCTACAGATTGGTTTGAATAGGTAACTGGTTATAGTTGCTCTATGTGTTACAAATAAAAATTGAGCATTTTTACCGGACATTCATTTGAGTTAAAGCCTAGATTATACCGAAAAATTATAGCAAAATCTCGTACTGATACCAGTCTTCATTACAGTGTTATTGACCAAAAACGTGACTGCACTGTCTGTGAAACCCACAGTAAGAGAGCTTTACCAATTACAAATAAACATTACCTTTTATCTGAAATGTTTTTAATTATACGTTTTGAAGTTAACTGTAATTGCGGTTGTTTTTTATTTATACTTAATGGTAATTGTAATTGTAACTGAAAAGTTAAAATAATAAAGTACTTTATTTGAAATTGTTATCCTAGAGCAGCCCTCTTACTTTTCGAGAACTCATCTTAACCAAATGCAATAGAGAGATGTTTTGAGTAGCTACCCAATTTATTTATTATATTATAAAGGGAGAATCTTAACAAGCCAGCTACCAATTTAAAAAAAATTATTCCATATATTTAGTTTTTTGTGCAAAAAGTTTTGTGAATTTTTGTTTTTTTTAAAAAAAAACAATATTTAAGTTTTTTTGTTTGTTTTTTTTTTTTTTTGTATTTCAGTGTTATTTTGAAAGTTCGTAATTGGTAATTGCGATAACAGGTCAGGTAATTATGATTCTAATTGTCATAGACATAAAGCAAACGTAATTACCCCTAACCAGCTTATATTACATAAGATATGCGACAGTAGCTACTTCATACGAAATGGATGAGCATAAAAATAATGGGAACAAAAATAAAAAAAAATTTATGCATACATAGGAGAAAACAGATTAGAAATTCAGTGATTTTTCCACTACACTTCGGCTTCTCTCGGGGCACATGTGAATTGTTCAATCTTTAATAAATCGACTTTATCTTTCTCGGGATCTATGTGGTTCTGCACCCTTATTTGGCTAGGCAACCAATTCAAATCCTCTCGACCTTGAAACCATTCCTGGACTATTCTGGCCGCATGGATGGGGCAGCCGTCATGAATGAAAATGACAGGACTGGGTGGAAAGGGATAATTCCGCTGGTGAAGTGAAGGGAGGAAGAAATCCTGAAGACTTTTAACGTATTTTTCACTGGTGAAACCCTTCAGTCTTGGTGATATCACATATACCATGTCAGGAAATTTTTTACAATTTACGCGTTGCTTTCCGTAAAAGGAAAAATAATGATATATCGTTTGGGGAAATGTAATGGTAAGTAACAACCCCTGCATTAGGATAATGTTTATTCATCTATGAGGATTAATACTTATTACAAGTTTGCCTCCTCCAACCTCTTATACACTAAAACGTGGAATTCACGTTAAGAAAGGAACAGCACCACCTTTAGTAAACAGTGTTACAAACAGACAATTAACAATGACAGTAATGACCTGAGATGTTGCAATTCCAGTAACAGCCAATCAATCAATCAGTCCCAGTAATCGTGTGATTTAATATATCACTTTGTTCGGTGATAACGATATCACTGCTACAGCACCTCTATTACACGCTAACAAGTTTGTCACCCAATCATGGCTAGACTGAGGTGTTGTATAAATTTTGATAGGTTATCTGTCCTCTGCTAGTAGTATTCGTTATAGTCTCCAAATGAACAGCAACATATTGTTCTCCGGGCGCAGATGGTTGCTCTACGAGAAAGTGGGCTTTCAATAGGTGCTGTTGCACAGCGTCTTGACGTCTCCCCTACAACAGTAAATAAATGGAAAAGGAGGTAAGCTTAGACTGGGAAATTTACCGACTTTGGATAGCATTTATTTATTTCATTTATTTATTATTTTTTTAAACTATAAACCTTATAAACCTAAATTACAGTTGCCTTGGTCTTGTTGAACTCTAATAGTGATTCTTTATCTTTACTTCCCAGAATACCAAATAGCGTTCCCATAAGTAAACAGGCTATAATTAATCTTGATTATCTAGGTATCTACATGTTAATTACGTATTTCAGTTCGAAGACCTCCACCACGAATGACCACCCGTTATGATAAGTACGACATTCGACGAGCAGCATAAGAATCCTTTTACCAAAGCTATTGCTATTTGTGAACGTCTGGCATTAAATGTTCAGGCTGTGACGGTGCGAAGACGTCTGCATGAGGCAGGAATACCTCATAGAATCTTGCCAAGAAGGAATTTCTCGGCATCGTGCTGATAGGCTTGCCTTCGTTCAACAGTTTGTGGGGGAGGATATGGAATTTAAGTCTCGAGTCGTATGCAGTGACGAAAGGTCTTTTACTCGCAGAAGTCACGACAGAATACACAACTGAAGGCCGAGTAATATAAGGCGAGTTTCTAAAATCATTAATAACAGTCAGACTATAATAATTATAAGTGAGGGTAATATTATAATCAAAAGATAATAATTTTGTCAATAACCATGTATTTTCCGCTAATTGAATTATATTGCCACGAGAAGTGTGAAAATAAAAATTCTTCATTGAAAACCCCCCATTAGTTCTAGTATGGCCAGCTTTCAGGCATTATGCAAATACATTATTAATGTTATGAATAATCACGTAGGCAAACTTATAATATAGAGTACAGCCTGTTTACTGAATTAAAGAATATCATATCATAACGGACTGTTGCAGATCAAAGTTATAAGTATTAATCCTTGCAGATGAATAAACATTCTTAACTTATTGCAAGGGTTGTTACTTGAGCATTTTTTTATTTCCCAAACGATATAGAATTATTTCCCTATTACGAAAAGCAAAGCGTGAATTGTTAAAACAAAAATTAGATTTTTTCCTTTCAGATACTACAGAAGAAATTTACGAGGTGACCAGGAATGGGTATGTCACAGTAAAACGTGTGGGGCTGAATCTTCTTACATTATATGGATATCACCAGGATTGAGTGGAGGCTCACTGGTGAAAAATACATTGAAATTCTTCAGGATTTCTAACTTCTTTCACTTCAACAGCGGAATTATTCCTCCCTACCTGCTCCTGTCATTTTCATTCACGACCGCTGCCCCATCCATACGGCCAGAATAGTCCAGGAATGGTTTCAAGGTCGAGATGATCTGCAGTTGCTTGACTGGCCAAGTAAGGATACAGACATGAACCTCACTAAGAATATTTAGGGTAATTTGGTAAAATGTTGGGAACCTGAGAGGGAGAGGAGACCAGATCAACTTATGAACCTCTGGGAACACAATGGAAACTCTTCCACAACCGACCACAGATCGTCAGAAATCATGAATCTTCTATGCCTAACAGATTGCAAGAGGTGATCTAGAAGGAAGGTGGCTGGACTTCTCACTAATATTAAAAATAAATGTAAGAATTGAGTATGTATATTTGGATTACCCCATGGCTTCCGCTGAACTTCCATGTCGTATGATGTAAAAGAAAAAAAAAAAATCGTAAACAGACCTATGCATATCGTTTAGCTCCAGGTCATGATTATTATAGTTTATTTATTAGAAAGGTGAATTTGATATTTTAAAGGAGTTCAAAATCTAAAGGGAATTTCGCTATCCTGATTTTTTCTTAAAAAATTATCTAAAAAGAGAACCCTAGAACAATATCATCACTCTATATTTCTCCAAATAGCTCTTTCCACAATGGAAAGGTAAATGGCTGAAGGGGCTGTTTAACAATAGAGACGTCTGTCTCTTATCCTCACACGAATGATAAGAGCGAAAGGAATTTCTGTCTGTATGACATTAAAACATGCATCACAATTAATATATTAGAAAATATAAGCCAAGTAGATATGTTTATCCATATCATGTAAAAATTATTGTAATGAACGGCGTGTAGGGAATAACCTCTACAGTATATTCAAGAGGGAATACAAACCCAACCATGAATACATGAAGCCTCTGAATATCAACAATTGTTTATCATTGGCAAACGAATTAAGTTTACCATATGGGAATGGTTAAAAGTTTGCACCAAGTTTGGGAGTCCTTCTTCACTTTCCATTACACGTTGTGGAATTTTCTCTGTCCCTAGTAGTATCATTTTGATTCCTCAGTAACGTCTAGTCTCTCTCTCTCTCTCTCTCTCTTCTCTCTCTCTCCACTCTCTCTCTCTCTCTCTCTCTCTCCTTTTCATTCTATATGTATTTACAAGAGAGAGTGAGTTTAAACCCAATCCTTCTTCTTGATATTGGGTATTGGTAAACTCCATTAACCTTAAGTGGAGGGGCAAGGACACAACTTAAATGTAGGTTTCCAAATGTCTATTGTAGAAATATATACAAGATCCAGGGGACCAAAAGAGCAGCCAGCTAACAAACAGACAGATGAGACGAGACTGCCTCACGAGAGCAATAATTACAATGTTGCCAATACTTAAATGTTTCCATATCATATTACTGGACTTAACATGGGATACTCTAATGGCGCGCAACATGTGAAATAATGTTTGAACATAATAACAACATAATAATACTGGTACATGTGAAATGCGTCTTTTTTCATGTACCTACACCTCCC
Organism: Macrobrachium nipponense; assembly: GCF_015104395.2. NCBI lineage: Eukaryota > Metazoa > Arthropoda > Malacostraca > Decapoda > Palaemonidae > Macrobrachium > Macrobrachium nipponense. Next base: position 89,715,012 of record NC_087209.1, on the reverse strand, counting down.
TCCCCCTCACGCTCGTAGTGCATTCTCGAGCGGACTCCTTTTCCATGAGTCTTTGGGAATGACGTGGGTTTACTGGAGGAATACTGGACTAAGGACCTCTTTCTAGGTCCTGGCTAGGGGCCACAGGGACAGGGAGAAGAAAGGGGTCACTATTAGTGGGTGGCACCAGGCGAAGAAAACGACGATTACGCCACCACACACGACCACTAGGGAGACGAATTTGATAGTCTCTTGACCTTCCATGACCCATGACAGTGCCAACTTTGTCCCAACGATGAGAGGTCGGTCTTTAAATCCGAACTGTTCTGTCCGACACTCAACGTGGGTAAGGGGTGGGCATGCTTGTCATACTTGGTCTTTTACCTGCTTGTAACGAGCGGCAGTACGGCGGTCCAAACCTCTTTTGGGTCTTGACCTGGCCACTCCTTGGAGAATGCTTGAGGGTGGGCAGGGATACATGACCTGAGAGGACAGCCATACAGGATCTGGGCAGGAGAGCATCCAGTAAAGTTAGGAGTATTTCTGAGCTCCAATAAGCCTAGGTCAAATGCTTCACAATCAATGTTGCCAGATGGGGCTGTTTGAGGATGAGGTGCTTGATCGACTTCACAGCGCTTCAGCGTGACCATTTGATTGTGGGTAGTGGGGTGAGGTTACCATGTGTCGAACTCCCCATCGCTTCATAAAATCCTTGAACTCTGCGCTGGTGAATTGGGGGCCTCCATCTGTTCCTTAGGCGAAGGGGGACACCAACTTCACGGAAATAGCGGCAGAGAAGATCCTGATAGTATTGGAAGCGGTAGTATCGCCTTGGCAGGGTGCGACAACAGGCCATCCTGAAAGGCGATCGACGACGACAAGGAAAGACTTCCCTGCAACAACAAAGAAGTCGGCTGAGACGGGACTCGAAGGGTTCTGCGGGTTGTCGTCATTCATTAGAGGTTCCTGCGGCTGAGATGGCTGCATTGTCTGACATGCCTCACAAGCTCTGACTGTGTTGGCAATATCAGAGTCAATGCCAGGCCAGAAAACTAACTGCCTTGCTCTGCGCTTGGTTGCTTCACACCTCTGTTGGCTGTCATGCAAGTGGGACAAGGTGCGACGACGGAGAGCGGCAGGAACTACAACCCTTGCTCCATACAGGACAAGGTCACCATCGGCGTAGAGATCTCACGTAGTTTCCAATAAGGAAGTAAGGAATTGTGAAGGTCATATCTGTTGCGAGGAAATCCTGATGTGACACAATCGAGTAGATGAGTATACGCAGGATCTTGCTTTCGCTGCGTCACGAAGATCCTGAAGTATCCTGTCGGGATCCTGAGCTGGAGACTCGTCTGGAAGCGTAACGGCGTTCACAGCCATGACAGTTCGAAGATGAGCAGCGGAAGAAGCACCGAGATCTCGTCCTCCTGTGTGGGTGGCTGACTGGGGGGGCGCGAGACAATGCATCTGGGATGCACAGCAACTTACCCGCACGCCAACACAGCTGTAAAGATGTAGGGTGGGGAGATTTTCTCCTTGAGGCGCTGGAGACGAGAGTTCTCGATGGCATCCAGCGTATAACTGTTCGAAATAGGTATGAGGGGTCCGTGATCTGTCATCAGAGTAAAATTCTGTAGGCCTGCTAAATATAGCTACATTTCGACATTGCCCAGACAACGGCTAGCATCTCAAGCTCGATGGTGGCAATATCGTGTCTCTGCGTCAGTGAGAAACCAAGAACCACACTGAACTAGACGCAGGTGTCCATTACCATGGTCCTGCAGGAGGGCATATCCAATGCCGTGGAGGCGTTGAAGCGTCCGTCTGAAGAACAACAGGTAGGTCTGGGTCAAAGAGGGCGAGAACTGGTGGACTGGTGAGAGCTAACTTGACACGTTGAAATGCTTCATCATGGTCGGGGGTCCAAACAAATGTTCTCTTGGGACTCATCAGGGGACGTAAAGGTTGGGCTGCAATGGAGATGTCAGGCGTGAACTCCGCTAACTGGTTGACCAATCCCATAAACGATCTGAGGTCTGTCAGGTTAGCAGGGGTTGGGAAAATCCTTGATGGCACTGACTTTCTGCTTATCAGCTGAGATGTCGTCTCCTGAGAGATTGTACCACATAAATTCACGGAGGGTGCAGCGACCACAATTTATCCTTGTTGAGTGTGATCCCAAACTTGCGGCACCGGGTGAGCACTTCGTGGATACGATGAAGGTGTGTAGCGTAGTCTTCGTCGTGGAGGAGAAGGTCGTCTATGACCTTAACACAGTTTTGGACACCTTGAAGGGCCATATCACCGTCGCAGGCAGAAGGCGTCTCCAGTAGCTGTGAAGCCCATCGGTCCTCTGCAATGTATGAACCGACCATATGGCGTAATAAAGGAAAGGTGTTTAAATGCTGATCTTCTTCTGCCAGTTCCATCTGCCAGTAACCATAGAGAGCATCAGTGTGGTGAAATAACGAGCCTTCGGGCCTACACTGCGAATAGCGGCGTAGGGTGTGGGTGAAGGATGGGCTGGACGAGAAAACCTGGCTATTCAACTTGGTTAGATCAACAGTGATTCGTACTCCTGTCCCATTCTTGGGAACGACGACGAGAGGGTGGCACCAAACTGACGGGTGGCATCACCAGCAGGTTTGATTATCCCTTGGGCCACCATGGAGTCAAGCTCTTCTTTGACTTGGTCCTTAAAAGCGAATGGAATCTGTCTTGGGGTGTGGACGGCAAAAGGCACTGGCACCATCCTTAAAGGTGGATTCTCATGGGAGGACCAGCCATAGGCTTGAGAGGAGCTGTCTTCAACTCTTCTTTCGAGACCAACACATCTTGAAACTCTTGAAGAAAGTATTCCTTTGCTGCTGAAGGTGATGTGGTCGCTGAGATGGGTAGCTCCTTGACTCTATTAACCTGTTTGACCTCTAAAATAGGTTTAGGGAAATCAGGAGATATTATGGCCAGTTCCTCACAATGACCATAGGATAAAGTGGAAATTCCCACATTTTCATGCACTTGAATCCTGGCGAGACAGGATATCTTGCCTAGTGTAAGGGTAACTTGTAATATACCCAGAGCAGGTGACATTGGAGATCCATCCGCGGTGAACGTCGCACTTTGCGGAGGCATCTGCAAACAGCTCCTGGAGATACCCAATGTGTCAAGGTGCTGCTTTCTAATAACAGTGACATCGGCACCTGTATCTGGTAACATTTTAATGCGAGACTTAACATCGCCAAACGACAAGAGGACACAGATAGGTTTGGGCGTCTTGGAAATGGTGCGAGGCGATCCTAGGCGACGACAGCTGGTCCTTGAATCTTGCGATTTGTTGTTGGCTGAAGAGGCACCACTGTTGCTTGAAGATCTGTCCTGAAGAAGATTCTTCTTATTCTCCCTACAACACTTATCGAAGTGTCCAATGCGGTGACACTTCATGGTCCTGGACCAATGGCCAACGCGGTCACAGCTTTTACAAGTACTGTTGGCCGCAGGGCATTTGTCTTGATCATGCTGACGAGCACAGTACTGGCACCAAGTTGCTGGGTTCGAGGGTTTCGGCGTAAGGTGGATGCTTTCCGCTTGACTTCTTGCTTCTCTTGTAGGCCGAACAGCACACAGCTGACTGGGTGGGGCACGTATGGCAGAAGTTGCAGTTTTAGCCGCCTCATACGACCGACAGGTGGTGATGAAATCTTGCAAAGAAGAATTGGCATCCAAGGCGATCTACTTCTGAACCAAGTCCGCGTCTCGGATGCCCATCAAGATAATAATTTTCAGCTGGGTCTCTTCACATGCGACGGCGGTACCTGGGCATAAATCAACTTCTTCCGCAAGGCGTCGAAGTTTCACATAGAAATCAGCGAAAGATTCTCCTTCCGATTGCTTGCAGCTAAGTAACTCTCTCGGCGAAGTACTTCATTCCTTAAACCCTTTATATGTGACTGTAAGGCGTCCAGGACTTCATCTACAGGCTTATCTGTAGAGAGATATTTGAAGTGTGTGTTCTAAAACACGCTGCGTTTCCAGGGTTAAACACATCCTCATCTGGATCATTTGCCTTTCCTGTTGAAGCTTAGAAAGATCCACCATGACAGCATAGTCATCCCACCGACGTCTCCATTCCCTGAACATCTGGAATGTTGCATCTGCCTTCAGCGGGGGTGGCGTTTGCGCTGGTTGCTTTCTGTGGTGGTGGAAGAGAGGGTTGACTAGATTCGAAACTACCTCTCTGCCAGGTGTAAGGGTACCTGAATGAGAATGGATGATTGGATTGGTGCAAGAGTTTGAATTGAGGGCAGTTAAACCTTGCATTCCTCCTCTTCTCTTCTAAGATCATCTTCTCTAAGGCGAATTGCTTCTTGTTCCCTTCTTCTTTCTTCTTCACGTTGTCTGTCTTGTCTTCTTGTTTCATCTTCCCCTTCTTCTTCTCTCATCCTCATATAAGCAGATTCCTCATAAACTTAATCAAAACGAGGAAATCTGTCCCAGTAGCTTGAGAGGTAGATGGGGGCTGGTAGCGGGGGCTTAAGAGTGGTGGGGAGGGAGAGACTGGATGCTCCAACACTCCTCCAACACTCAGAGTGTGGGCGCCCACATTACTGGATTGCCACTGTTCTGTGGGCTCTTCTAATTGGTCTGCAGGCGTACCTTTCGAGTCCGTCATTATTGTCAATGTGCAGTGCGCAAGAATAAAGTTTCAACAAAATTATTAAAATTATTCCAAAACGTCTGATACAAGAATAATAAATAAAATTCGTTGAAGCGTGAGTGTGTGCGTATGTGCAAGAAATACGTCAGCCAACGAGGGGACTATTGAGCGATAGTGTCTGCCTACGGCAGCTCACATCCAAGGCGACGTTGCCAAGTCGACTCAGTCATCCCATGACATGGCATGAGTGCGGGTGTGACAGTCGGTGCTCCGGCAAAGCCACAACAGAATAAATGCATACTCAATAAAATCACTAGAGCACACAAAAAAGGCACTATAAAAGCACAATGCACTGCACAACACTTCACTGAGTACTTGAGGCACTACACTGCACATGACATAGAATAAAATCAGCTGGGACACGAAAGCACTTTTGAACTGAACGTTCATCCAATATGGCGACAACCGTCCGGTTCCCGATGTCCAAGTCTTGATAAACTTCAAACAATACGACACTTCCAAAGTTCACTGCACCATGTATGTGTTGGTAAACTCCTTAACCTTAAGTGGAGGGGCAAGGACACAACTTAAATGTAGGTTCCAAATGTCTATTGTAGAAATATATACAAGATCCAGGGGACAAAGAGCAGCCAGCTAAACAAACAGACAGATGAGACGAGACTGCCTCACGAGAGCAATAATTACAATGTTGCCAATACTTAAATGTTGCCATATCATATTACTGGACTTAACATGGGATACTCTAATGGCGTGCAACATGTGAAATAATGTTTGAACATAATAACAACATAATAATACTGGTACATGTGAAATGCGTCTTTTTCATGTACCTACACTTCTTGTAAATGTTGTTGTATTCAGAAAATCTACAGTACTATAATAATATTAGGATAAACACTAAAAACACGCAGGCATTAAAGATAAACAAGAAAATATTTCAAGTGGAGCTTTTCGGTAGCCATACACTCTATCCAAGAGCATATCTAGTACTTCGACCACTCATTGGGGTCGCAACAGGCCCACCTTACCCCTAGCCCCCCACCCATTTCAGTTGTAGCAAAGCCAGGCTGAGGACATCGGTACAGCAAAAGCAAGAAGCTTGTCAGTTTGAATTACATTTTAGAGTTCCAAAACCTGTAAGTCCGCTTAACAACAAGAACTCTATTCCCGACACCACTCCCCCCACCCCCCGAAAAAATATATATGCATATATTAGTTTAGTTGAGATTAAAGGGTGTTAATGACATATCAAAACTGCATAGTTATCGCAGTAGTATTTCTAGATGACATGTCACTTTAAAGTAGCTAATATGGGGGAGAGAGAGAGAGAGAGAGAGAGGAGCTAAGGTGTCGGACCCTTTCAACACGTTCAGAGTGTTTGGGTATGTTCAAAGAAGTGTTGCTGCGCTTCTCTTTATAGCTTCCTATTATATTATTGGTAGGAAACGCACTGCAACCGATACTATAAACTTGGCTTACATGATAAAGTTAAAAGATGTTCGTGATTCTCTCCAATACCAATATAACTCTAAAATTTTGATCAATTTTAAGTATTGCGAAATGAATATGACCGTTATCTAATAACAGACACCGTGGTAAGATACGACTTAGACGAAAGTTAAATGGAATCTTAATAAACAAACTTATATTGAAAGTGATACAGTAATCTTAGTTACAGCGATATGTGCTGCTCAGATTTCTTTTTTTTTTCTTTTACTCCGTGTGTGTGTTTGTGTGTGTGTGTGTGTTTCTCCAACCATACCTAATGACTCCTCCCACTGAAAGAATTCCAGAGCTTATTGGTGGAACTCTTGCTAAGAGAGGAAGAGTCCTCCCCCCATCCCCCTCAGTAAACACTGTTACCATATAATTTTTCGAAGTCACTCAAGAAGGTGTACCAGGGAAACCTGTGTCCAACTGTACCTCCCTTCATATTCACTTTCTTCCATCTTACTTTCCACCCAGTCATAACAGTTGATTCATAGTGCAGCTGCAAGGTTTTCTCTTATTACAACTTTCAAACCTTTCACTGTCAATTTCCGTTTCAGCTCTGAATGACTTCATGGGTCCTAGCGCTTGGCCTTTGGCCTACATTCTATAGTCTGTTCAATTCAATCCAATGCCAGGGGAAACTCGTTTCGCTTAGTGAAAACATAATTGGAATTGAAAACAGTATTTTTGGAATCTAGAAATTTTGGTATCTCCATTTCTAAACGTTCAAGTTTATAGGAGTGAATGTCTTGTTCATGCCCGGAATAAATGTTTAAATTTTTGGTTAGTACAATTTTTACATAAACGAAAGGAATATGTGATACAACATTTTATTTACATTTTATAAAGAATCAGAAGGTAAGAGAAGGAATGAACGATTACTTGGCTATGCTGGAGAAAGGAGGTCTATCCCAGCTCTTGTGAATGTATCTTAATTCGAAAGATTTACATATTTCTTCGTGTGTGCCTGTGTGGGCTTATAATGACACAAATGAAACATGTGACTTTGTGCCTATAATGTTCTTAAGTAAATGAATAACGCAAAATATCTAAAAATACTTGTTTTTCCAAGTTTCTGGTGTCACTGTAACGCTCTTCTGTCAGGCAAAAAAAATTAGGAGGTTTTTCTTGTCCTTAACGGTTTATTTTCATTACACAAAAGCATCTCAATTCATTGAAAGTTAAATGACATTGACTTCATTATACTTATGTATCTTTATTAGGCTCTTTTAAAATATCTTGATGCTTCGGGAGAGTCAATTCCGCCATATGAGAAAGTTCCACTAAGAATATATAAGGCTAAAAATAGTGTTGCCCTTTAAATTGCTCCGGGAATATTCTCGTTGGCTACCAAAGTTTCTCCATGAAGAACCTAGGTTAATAAACTTAATGCAAGATCCCCCTGTAATACCCGGGAAACAGTAACACTGAGTCAAAAAAGCTAGTCTCCTGCCACTGAAAGTATCAAAATTCTTGAAGATAATCAGTTTTGTTGCATAACGTCGTGTCATAAATTTCCAAGAGTGAAATTACAAAACAGAATTTTCTGGATAATTCGGGGGTTAGGGGGGGGTGGGGGGGGGGGGGGCGGTTGTTGCTGGGGTGGGGGAAGGGTGAGGCACTTCGAAGTGTACTTTATTATGTGTATTTAATATTTTTCTTACACCATTAAAATGATTACCAATTATCTCTTGCCATTGATATTCTATCTCATTTTACGCAAAAATTGCTGCATTTGTGCAGGAACATAAGTGCGCAAATGTTGTAGTAATAGAATACAAAATTTAAAAGATTTGCATAACATTTACGGGGAGTTTTCATGTCTGATTTAAATAGGAAAATGTTCGTCTTCAGTTTAATTATTTCTTGACGAGGAAAAGGTCGGGTGATTTGAAGAGAATTTTCCTGATATGTATAGAGGAGGATAAGTAATGGACAGAGTGCGATGTTGCAAGCTGATGGCTGCTGAGGGGTGACAATCTGTTTTTGTTCATAAAACGTTTTACACCGAATCCCTCTTTGATTATTATTTCAAACTAGGATGAATGTAAATTAATAGTCTCAGCAATCATTGCATAATATATATCTTTGACTCTTCTCGACATAATCAGGGCAAATTTGATGTTTTTGTACTTGGAATGGAAATGAACCCATCATCAATATGATACCTCGTATTATTGGTAATGATTAAAACAAAGGTCTTGCAAAAATAGGACCATTCAATCATCAGTAAAGGTCATACCAAATAACATGCATAAATCGCATCATAGGATTAGAAATAATTTTCTGTATTACAGCTAGTTAAGCTGTATAACTTGTGGCAACGACAATGGCAAAACAGACTAGCGTTTCCTATTGACAGGTGTTTTGTTTTACTTGCCTTCGTAGCTTCCACCGCCTACGATTAGATGCGATGTCATGAGTTGCTGTCTCCTAAT
>NC_087209.1:89693926-89701426 GCF_015104395.2 Macrobrachium nipponense | reverse complement strand
ATTCGTTATCCTTCTTTTTTTTCCCTCTTTTAAGTAGGACTGACCTCAGTCATCATAACTAAGCAACCCTACTGCTTCCTTTATGGTTCTTCATGAATCCCTATATCTCTTTGAGCTAACCTCCTTCCGCTCTTAACAACACTTCTCGTTTGTGTTTGAGACCCTTTGGTGAAACATCATCCATAACAATCTTTCAGTCGATTGATTTCAGTAGATAATTCTTTCCTCTAAATGAAAGTATTTACATCGCGTTTATGATGCGTCATCGTGTTTTAGTCAGCTTAATTCTCTACCAGATCTCTTCCATTTTCATATAACCTCCTTTTTAGTCAGAAGTCTCAAGGTCCTATAGGTTTTTAGCAGAATGATCTTTTACACTTAAAGGAAATGGGCAAATGAACAAGCTATCCACTACACAATGGATATTGTTCATCTACAGGATGAACACTCTCCATCTCATCGCTATTCATGAGACATCATCTGTAATTATTGAATTGTCAATTAAGGAGTTCCAATTCGTTTGGTGATGACTATAAGATATGACAGCAATACTTTTCTGTTGAAGAACTTTTCTTTCAGACTCGATATAAATATAAGTAAAAGATGCACCGAAGGTTTGTTTCTTCGGCGCAGTCGAGTTATCTGTACCAGGCATAATAATGGTATGTATGAGCCGCGGCTCATGAAATCATTCATTCACGGCCTGGTGGTGACCTGTCCTTTAGCGTCGCCAGACGTACGATCATGGCTATTTTTAACTTTAAATAAAATAAAAACTACCGCGGCTAGAGGGCTGCAATTTATGACGTTTGATGATTGGAGGGCGGATGATCAACATAGCACTTTGCAGCCTTCTAGCCTCGGAAGTTTTTAAGATCTCAGGACGGACAGACAAAGCCATCTTAATAGTTTTGTTTTTCTTTTATTTACAGAAAACTAAAAGGATATCTATAAATAACTATTCGATAATGCCTGCTTAGTAAATTGTATACATAGTAGAAATAAGAATGAAATATTGAGGCATGAGAAATTCAATAAAATGTTTTAGATTTAAGATATTTTATTTACAATATGATACACCTATAACTAGAAGTTTGTGAAGATTTATTCGCAGGAAAAAACGAGTTATAGAAATGTCCCTGATTTGCATAGAAAAAAACCTAGGACGTGAAAACAATGGCTGCCAAGTGCCAATCCATCGTCTCTCTCTCTCTCTCTCTCTCTCTCTCTCTCTCTCTCTCTCTCTCTCTCTCTCTCGCTCTCTATATATATATATATATATATATATAATATATATTATATATATATATATATATATATATATATATAATGTGTGTGTTTGTATGTGTAGAGAAAGAGAGAGTGAGAGAGGTAGACACACACACAGACAGACATACTTGAGTTCAGTGTTCTACCTCGCTTACAATACAATAAAAAGTGAATAGTTTTAATTGGCCTAAGCTGACATTGTAACCGCCTGACATTTGCTCGTATGAGCAGTCTGGAAGTAAATTTAAGTGAAAATGTTCTTAGTACGTGTCAGACTTGGGATTACGTTCACCTACTTCATTGTGACTTTTGTATTTTTGTATCTTTTTTTTATTTAGAGTGAAAGTAAGGTAGTTTAGGTCGAGACACAGAAACAGGATTGATATAGTGGATTTTATATACTGAAGGATACTCATGCTTGTCTATAGAAGAGCGATGGCGTATTGCCGTCGGTTCCCCGGTGTCTATAAGCAAGGTTTCTGGTAAAAGGCGACTTTTTGGCAGATGTTTTCCTGCTATCTGCTGATTCTTGGTTTTACGGTCCTGTACATGACTCTGAATAAAATTCTTCTATTTTGCTATTAGAGATTAACCTCCATTTAGTTTTCTATGAAAGAAAACTTTTATGCCGGATTTGTTTGTCCGTCCGTCCGCACTTTATTCTGTCCTCTCTCAGATCTAAATAACTGGTGAGGTTAAAGGGCTGCCAATTGGTATTTTGATCATCCACCCTCCAATCATCAAACATACCAAATTGCAACCTCTGTAATCTATGAGTTTTTGTGTTAATTAAGGTCAAAGTTAGCGATGGATCGTGCATCTGGCAGCGCTTTCTGGAGGCATGGGACGCACCCTCATTCTCCTGCCTCTTGCAGAAAACTCAACTACGCCGAAGAAACTTTATTCTATTTTCAACAGATTTTTCCCATTTTTCTCTTCAATATATTCATCAAGTATCGTATCATTTAAGCAATAGAAGACCTGCCTTATCATCTATAGAATTAGAGGAGTCAATATTAAGGTGCTAATTATTTTGTTTATTAGCATTGTAGGACGATTTTTATGAGTGTTCCCAAAATGGGAACGTTGACATCTAAAGGGTTTTAATATCTGTGAGAGAAAACTATTGTGCCGACTTTCTATGTCTGTCCGCACTTTCTCTGTCTGCCCTCAGATCTTAAAAACTACTAAGGCTAGAGGGTTGCAAATTGATAAGTTGATCATCCACCCTCTAATCATCAAATATAATAAATTGCAACCCTATTGCCACAGTAGTTATTATTTTATTTCAGGTTAAAATTAGCCATGGATCATAACGTCTGGGGAGCAACTGAAGCACTACTAGTCGTAGGCGTAGCTGATAGTTTTAAGCCCGCCACTATCGTTCATCTTCGCCACTAACGATACAGTCTTTTTCCTCAGTCCTCCATAGCAGCCGTTGCGTCAGCACACGATGCTCTGGCCGTAATTGGCTTGCTGACATCATAAAAAAAAGCGCATCAACGTCAAGTAAGACGTCCAGTGAAAGAGTGGTTGAAAAAAAAACGCTAATTAAATACTCACGTGTGAATTTATTAAGAGTTTTCAATTTGGCCCCAAGGACTTTTATTACGTTTATTAAATATTTTATGAATGAAGGAAGAGTTCCACGGAAACATCATTAAGTTCTTAATCGTTTGCTTCATTGTAAAGTTGACACATGTAGGCCTAATATTTGTTTATTTCTTTAAAAGCTCTTACTACTAATTTGTTTTCATTTACGTTGACCTTATGACGTGTTACAGTTACTGAAAATCCTTAGTTTACTACTGTCTTATTGTGTTTCTTTAGTGTGTTGATTAGTCAAATTTTATCTCAAAACGAACTGACGTGGGATGTAAGCAATGAATAAACACATAGTTCAATATTGTTCGATTTTGTTTCATCAGAAAGTAAAATATTATTTTGTTCTCATTTTTAAAAATGAATTACATACATGATGCACAATCATGTATGTAATTATAGAAGAATATAGTCCTATTCTTGTTTTGCATTATGTTGTTATAAATATTGATTCTCATTGAAAAACTGACTAGCATATATAGTTTATAACTACAGATAAACATACTTAGTCGTAATGTGTTACCATAGTCCTTGGATATTACTGGCCAAAGCAAATGAAATCTACAAACCATTCAGGAATGATGCTGCCACTTTCAACCGTCATTATACACAATTGTTTTTCCTGTGGAAAAAAATTAGACATTTATTATTTTGATATCCATATCAATTATTAAAAACTCAGGAAAATCCAGTGTACCATCAACTTAGGTACAAACACTTTCAATTTAATAAAATCCAACTCAATGTTCTTGATTGGTACAGCCAGTTACAAAAGCGGTGTCGCCCCGCCAGGTCTTGCTCGGTGAGATAATGCCTTTCTTGCCCTGAAAGTGGCCCAAGTTCAAACAACCAGTACATAGTTAGAATGGTTCGAAAGGGAGGAGAAGTGAAATTACGGTAATCACGCAAAGAAATGTAATATTGAATGAAATGTATATGGACAGGGAGAGAGAGAGAGAGAGAGAGAGAGAGAGAGAGAGAGAGAGAGAGCTTTTATTCCTTGTTAGTTATTAATCTGACGGATATACTTTCTGCTTTAAGAAACATGTTATCATATATTTTTTGAAAATAATTATTATGAAAGTTTATCACATCGTACTGTTTTTAATCGTTATCGCATTTTCTAAATAAAAATGTTGGAACTGACTATTCATATTAATATTACTCAGACGAAAATGTCCTTTATAATTATCTTATAAGCAGCTATATTCTCTCCTCTCTCTTCTCTCTCCCTCTCTCTCTCTCTCTCTCTCTCTCTCTCTCTCTCTCTCTCATTCTGTCCTCCGTCTTATATCGCTGGATTGATACTATAAATAGTAGGTGTTTGATATGTTATTTGGAGGTGGCCAAGGATCACAAAACCGACGTAAATGGCTACTCTACCAACTTTTGCTAGGCTGTATCTATTTTTGCACTAGATTAACTGGACTATAATTACCTGTATTACCAATAATATACGAATCTGGTCACAAAAATGTTACACACCAGGTTTTGTAGGCGTGGGTTGTATAAGTCATCAAAGCATCAGTTTTGCAAGGATATTATTTTAATTAATCAAACTCTATGACTTAAGGAAACATTACTGGATATGCTAATCTAGTACGACAGGATTTGTATTTATGGCATAACTTAGTTGAGTTACAGTATTGAGTGTTATGGACCACTTGGCTCCACCTCTCACAATCGTCTAATATATTTCTTATATTATAGAATATTATTATATTATTTCCGAAACTATTTCTGAAAAAAATTATGTGAAATGAAATGCAGTGAAATGCGTGCATCGGTGCATTAACATAATGATGGTGAGGTATAAAGTATGTAGGTGTTGCAAAACCGTATATTATTAACATTATTTAGTGTCTCAAATTATTTGGTGATACTCTGTAGACCTGGTCAAATCGGTCAAGTCTTAGCTAACCCCCCCCCCCCCAACAGCCACCCCGCCCAACAGCTAGGAACCGAAATCACGCTGCAAAGAACTTCAAGTAATGCTACAGTGTACCGCATGAGGTGCACTGTTAGCACTACCCTCCTAAGGGCTCGGCCACTATGTATCAGTTGTCCTGAAGATTTCCTAAAAGTTAAAGTCAAAAGTATCATTTTCCTTCATCCTTTCACTCGGATGGGGTAATGGCCTGTGCACTAACTCCAAGGCATTACCGCACAAGCAGTGATGTAATTCAGCATTGCTTGTTCTGGCCCGTGTTTAATCTTTGTTGCATTCTCCAAGTGGGTGATAATCTTCCAGCTGGAATCTTGGCAAATGGTTCAGTGAGTAGGATGTCATGACAGTAATAATGCGATTTTCTTTTCTGTCAGGAGCTGGCAAGAGTCCAAGAACCAGTGTAAAGGTCTGACGTAACTGTTTCCTTAATTACAGGAGACCCATATCCAGTCGGTGGTTGGGGATTAGTGAGAGAAGGCTTTTCCTTGTAAGGGGTTGACGTTTTTCGGTTGTACTTGTTTCTGGGCATTTCGCCGACTCCAGATATCTCTAACCAATGGACCCTTTTATTGCGACAAATGTTGTTAAGAAACGAAGATGACAGTATAAATTCAGTCACATAGTTAGAAATTATAGTATTTTTTTTTCTACTCGCAATGCTGAGTAGATTTTTGTTGTTACACCGAAATAAAAGGAAAGTAAGTAATCAAACTCTTTTACTCATTCGAACAAACAGTACTGCGTATCTTCTATTACTTATTTATTTTTTTTAACTAAACAAAACCGAACTAGGGACTAGGTATGTTCTGTGAATTATGGTTTTGAACAATTTTTTTACGACCGGTTTGCTTTTAAATGCGAATTTGTCTTGTAAACCGAAATTAACTCGAGTAATTAACATGCAGTATTTATGATAATTTTTGTTTCTTTTTGTAAGAACGCGTGAATGAGATAACAAGTATGACTGATTCTTTGTGCACACTGATCAACTCTCATCATCGTAGCTTCAGTTAATTAAAATATATTATATCTGGTTATGAGGATATAAAAAGAATAAAAGAAAGGAATAATAATAAAATAAAGAAAGAATAACGGCCTTGTAATTTTCAGGTATAATTTAACTTAAAGAATAAATGTTTTATCCCTTGGGAGGTCGGGCATATCAATCAATGATTTTAGGTAGAAAAAGATCAAGCAGTGGACAACCAAATGAAAGGAGAGCTGCATCTGGAAAAGCTCATTTTGATTGCCTTATCTGCTGTTCCAAGAAAAGGTAAAAAGTTTGTTTTCTCTTAATATTTAGATTTTTTATATAAACATTATTCTCCTCCACCCCCGACCCCCCAAAACCCCCGACAAATCTTACTCAGCCCCCAAAGTGCAAAATTAATGCTGAAATATCTTTCACTAGACCATTACTTCGAGAGCAATGTGGAAAAATAATGGAGGAAATATATTACGGAGAAATAATAAGTGCTTCGAAATTCATGATGTATCTTGGTAGATGGTCCTTTGAAGGTTTCACGATCCAAGTAATTTCCTCGACATACGAAGTATGTGTTTAAAAAAAAGTATATGTATTTTTTCTTCTTCATGTCATATTTATTTGTACTTTTTCCCGTTATTGGAACAAGTTTATCAGAAATTAATCTTTTAATAGGTGCTTTGAATGACTGGAAACGAGAAACATTCTCATAAACAATGTGCCAGTTAAGGAGGAAAGGCTGACTCTCCTACCTTAAAGGCGAGTAGGAACAGCGAAGTTTTGCAACGTCTTCAATGTTTTCAAGTATAATCATCGATAGTCTGTTAACGTGAGCGCATTTATTGTTTTAGGGAAATTAAGAAAGAAGAGGTCTAGTGGCTCTTCGGCCACTCACAGATATTACAAGGTCATGGAATTATCCATGGTAATGCGTGAGTATACAAATCGCAATCTGTGACTGATGTCTGCCAGTTTCCTTGAAAAATGTTATACGACTGAAGGTTAGCGGTTTCAATATTATTCCACTTGACGTTCCTGAACGTTCGAAAAAAAAAAATAAAAATAAATCGAAAAAAACTTGCTTGATGGAATTTTCCTCTTGTAGTTGGTAATAACCCAATGTGTGTGTGTGCGTGTTTTTTTTTTTTTTCTTTACTTCGGTTAAAAAGAATCCCAAAGTGTTGCTTTTTGGGAATAGCAACCATTTCATCATTTATTTCAGTTCGTCGTTGGACGAGTGGGTTATGTGCTCGCCTAGCGATTCGGTAGTCGTGAGTTCGATTCTCCGCTCTGCCAACATGGAATCCTAGGAATTTGTTTCTGGTAATTATAAATTCTCTTTTCTATATAATGTGGTTCGGATCCCACAATAAGCTATAGGTCCCGTTGCTTTGTAACCAATTTTTCTGGCCACGTTAAAATATCTAATCCTTCGGGCCATCCCTAGGAGAGTTGGTAAACTAAGATATACTTAACTTATTTCAGTTCCAAATTGACGCAGATCCAATTGAGAGTAATTTTACAGCCTTCCTTCTGCTGCGAAAAGGCTCTAATGACAGTGATTTATTTTTATCTTTTAACTAGCTTGGATGGTGCCTTGGGAGTCGGTGTGCATTTTCATATCCCTTTGTTTGTACTAGGATTCATCTAGACTCTAGAAACTTCACAATAGAAATGAATTCTGAGTGGGGTGCGG
>NC_087209.1:89664552-89693426 GCF_015104395.2 Macrobrachium nipponense | reverse complement strand
CATCAACATGATGCCTCGTATTATGGCCATGATTAAACAAAAGTCTTGCAAAAAATGGACCATTCAATCATCAGAAAAGTTGATACCAAATAAAATGCTTAAAGCAGCTCCGTATATGGCTAGTGCCGTCAGTGTACCTCATGCGGTGCACTGTAAGCAAGACTTAAGGTTTTTTGCAGCGTCCCTTTGGCCCCTACCTACAACCCCTTTTATTCTTTCTACTGTACCTCTGCTCATATTCTCTTTCTTGCATCAAACTTTCCACACGTCTAACAATTGTTTCAGAGTGCAACTGCAAGGTTTTCCTCCTGTTACGCCTTTAAACCTTTCGACTATCAATTTCCTCTTCAGCGCTGAACGACCTCATAGACTCCAGCGCTTGGCTTTGGGCCAAAAATTCTATATTCCATATTCCAATACATACAATAAAGCTACAATAAAGCTCTCTACAATAAAGCTATAAATAGGATTGCTATATAAACCAGTGCCTTTGGCCATCCTTTAGAAGCACCAGAGGTTCCCCGGTAATGTTATGGATCAATGATCGTACAGAGCAAGCGCTCTCTTCGTTGGTAAAATGTTTTGTTTAGAAACACCATAGTAATACAATGAATGATTGATTGTCAGATATAAATTTCCGTTTATGATCAGGTTTAAACTTCCATCAAAATCTCCTTGGGCTAAAAGCGTTCAGCGTTCGTGACCATGTTATGATGTTGCCAGAGGGAACAGTGAACAATGCTTCACCTAGTTAAGGGATGATACACACACACACACACACATAATACACACACACACACACACACAAGATATATATATATATATATATATATATATATATATATATATATATATATATATATACATAAATATAAATATATAAATATATACATATATAATATATATATATATATATAATATTATATATACTATTATATTATATATATTATATTATATTTATATATTATATTATATTATGAGTATCCACTTTGGATCCTCTTTTCTACTCTCTTCTTCAGACAAAAGTAAAGTTTTGAGGGAACAAGTTTGAACTAATAGCGTAAACGTAAAATCATGAGGAGGAACAGCGAGAAGTACAGTAACGACCTTTTTTGTTAGGACCCGTCAAGAATTTCCCTTCAGCGCTGTGAAAGAGTTAAGGGCCCTTTAAGAGTATTTTGACTTAGTAGATTTTTCCTTTTGTATTCCTGCGCCATAAAGAGATGGAAAACATTCTAATGGCCTTTTCTCCCTTGATATTTATACGATGATTTATGAGGTATCATCTCCCCATCAGGGTTAGCTACTGACTGATGTCAAATCCCAAGACAGGTCACCTATATTCAGGGACTCGCACTTCTTTTTCCATTGCAGTGTGGCCACCAACATAATTTAGCAAAAGCCATTAAATAGAGAACTTCCTGCCAAGTTGCAATAAGTCACAAATCTCACAGGAGATCTATCTTCCTAACTTAACTCCGACCGTCTACCTGACCTTGTGCCGCTCCATAATCATCAGACACTCGCGTCCTACTCCGCCTCCTCACAACTGCATGACCCTCACCTCTCTCGACCCACCTGTTTTTTTTATTGTTCTCCTTATGTCCGCACCTTCTCTGCATGCGTTCAAATGTTCTCTCAGGTTCCCATGGAAGATTAGCGTCAGAGATGGAAGACCGAGACGAATTGCCCCCTCAAGGTACTACTCAATCGCGGTTTGGGAACAACAATATCCACTTTGGACAGAATGGTTTCAGTCACCAGACTCGGGCATGTATACAGCCTGCCCAGGCCTATCAAATATCACTTGTCCTCTCATTTTGCCCTACCCTGCAGTACGCAGCATGTCGACCTTGCAGTAACAGAAGTCCTATCGCTTCATTGCAGTATGCCTACCTGTAAGCGGTCCCGTATCTGATCACTCAGCCCGCTGACAACGGTTAGTACTTTCAAGTAACCACAACTGCGCATCGAGACTGCCTGCGAGTCCTCCTGACAGTCGCCTACCTGTTTGGCTCTTGCTTTCCTTTGGTGAAGTCATGAAAGTGACCCACGTCCTTTAGTTGATGCCCTGGTAAAACTCCATGCCCATCATGCCATGGATTTACGGTAACTGAAAGCAAACATTGTTCTGTTTGCCCTTCATCCCCGTTCCTAGCACTCATTCCTGTTTTCAGGTGCGTTTTCTCCTGTAATTCCCATTCCTGTTGAGAAACGGCCTCGTTCTGAGTATCATTATGTTAAATATAATTAATTACTAAGTTTTAAAATTGCTTTATCGCATCATAGGATATGAAGTTCATTTTCTGTATTACAGCTAGTTAAGCTGTATAACTTCTGGCAACGACAGTGGCAAAACAGACTAGTGTTTCCTATTGACAGGTGTTTTGCTTTGCTTGTCTTCGTAGCTTCCACCGCCTACGATTAGATGCGATGTCATGAGTTGCCGTCTCCTAATATTTTCGTAAAATCAGTTCAAACCTTAATTTTTTTTATGTATTTTGGCTTCACTTTTTCTAGCTTTTAAGGACAATGATAACTTCTGTTCTTTGAATTTCACTTAGAAGTTTATGTTTTTGGTCTTTTTTTTATGTATTTCTACACTAAAGTTACATAGAAATGAAGAAACTTGACAGCATTCTGGTGCAATGGAAAAATCTTCTGTAACATAATAATAATAATAATAATAATAATAATAATAATAATAATAATAATGTGTGGCGCCGCGGCAGTGGGTTAGGTCGTCAATGGACTGATTAAGTTAAGTTAAGCAAAATTGGGGCTGGTCAGTCGTTGGATGGGTGACCGCTCTCCTCGGCGTTGATTCCTTGGGAAAGGATCTTTACCATAATTTCCTCAGTCTACTCAGCTGTAAATGAGTACCTATCCCTGATGGG
The DNA here is from genome assembly GCF_015104395.2 of Macrobrachium nipponense. Taxonomy (NCBI): domain Eukaryota; kingdom Metazoa; phylum Arthropoda; class Malacostraca; order Decapoda; family Palaemonidae; genus Macrobrachium; species Macrobrachium nipponense. The sequence goes on along the minus strand of NC_087209.1, from coordinate 89,690,529 downwards.
GTAGGGTCCAGCTATGGGTTTAATAGCAAACTCAGCAATGATGGAACCTCTGGCAACAGACGGTCAGGTACTTGGCGATCGTCATCCAGCAACTGACCACCACAACGACAGTAGTCAACAGCCTGAGATTGGAGCTACAAAAGCAAAAAGGAAAAAATGGACAAGAGAAGAAAATAAGCAAATATGGAGATGCTACATCAGAAGCAACCCGACGGAGAGAGGATATAGAAGAAGGTTGGTCAACATCTGGAATGAGAGGAATAACACCCCTCAAACAGAGCAGAGGCTGGCAGACCAAGTAAGGAACATAAAGAAAAAGAACTGGCTCTCCCTAACAGAAAGAGAAGAACTGGAAAGGGAAATGTCACACGACAACGAATTACAAGAAAACGAACTGAGAGACGATGCCACAGAAGACGACAGGGATGATGAGGTATCAAACAATGACACACGAAGAAACACCGACGAAGTAACAGAGAGGACGGAATGGGTAGAAAAAATTAGACAATGGATGGAGCCAGATACAGAGAGAACAAAGATCCCCTCCATGAAAGCCTACTACACCAAGAAATTAAGGGAGAAAACAAGTGAGGTCAATGAAATAATGGGCATAATACACACCACCATTATCACAGAAACAAATAACTGGCATATGCAGGAGCAAGATTAGTAGCAGAAACCAAAACAGCAACCTCCTTAGAAAAGGCACCTGGAAAAGCAAATCATGGTGATGAGATCTGACTTGAGTAAACTGAAAGAGATGGCAGAAAAAAGGCTAAGAAGCAAGAAAACAAGGAAGGAACTCAACGAGAAATACAAAGTACAAAGTACAAGAGAGGGGACTAAACAACACAATAGAAGATGTAAAACAGAGGCTTAAGGCCAAAGCACATAAGATCCAATGGTACATGAACAGGAATAAGGGATACCAACAGAACAAATTATTCGGAACCAACCAGAAAAGACTATACAGCCAACTAAGAGGGGAAGACAACCACCCAGAAATTCCTGAAGCCAAACCAAGTAAGAGACTCTGGGAAAACATATGGAACAATCCGGTATCACACAACAAACATGCAACATGTCTCCAGGAAGTCAAGGAAGAAGAAACAGGGAGAATAAAACAAAGATTCACAGAGATCACGACAGACACAGTAAGACACCAACTAAAGAACTGGAAAGCCCCAGGTCCTGATGAAGTCCATGGATACTGGCTCAAAAACTTCAAGGCCCTACACCCACGAATAGCAGAACAACTCCAGCATTGTATCTCAAATCACCATGCACCCAAATGGATGACCACAGGAAGAACATCCTTAGTACAAAAAGACAAGAGTAAGGGAAATATAGCCAGTAACTACAGGCCTATCACCTGCCTACCAATAATGTGGAAGTTACTAACAGGTATCATCAGTGAAAGGCTATACAATTACCTAGAGGAGACAAACACCATCCCCCACCAACAGAAAGGCTGCAGAAGGATGTGTAGGGGCACAAAAGACCATCTCCTGATAATGAAGAACAGTAGGAGAAGGAAAACCAACCTATGCATGGCATGGATAGACTATAAGAAAGCCTTCGTCATGATACCACACACATGGCTAATAGAATGCCTGAAAATATATGGGGCAGAGGAAATCACCATCAGCTTCCTCAAAAATACAATGTGCAACTGGAATACAATACTTACAAGCTCTGGAATAAGACTAGCAGAGGTTAATATCAGGAGAGGGATCTTCCAGGGCTACTCACTGTCCCCACTACTCTTCGTAGTAGCCATGATTCCCATGACAAAAGTACTACAGAAGATGGATGCCGGGTACCAACTCAAGAAAAGAGGCAACAGAATCAACCATCTGATGTTCATGGATGACTTCAAGCTGTATGGTAAGACCATCAAGGAAATAGATACCCTAATCCAGACTGTAAGGATTGTATCTGGGGACATCAGGATGGAGTTTGGAATAGAAAAATGCGCCTTAGTCAACATAAAAAAGGCAAAGTAACGAGAACTGAAGGGATAAAGCTACCAGATGGGAGCAACATCAAACACATGGATGAGACAGGATACTAATACCTGGGAATAATGGAAGGATGGGATATAAAACACCAAGAGATGAAGGACACGATCAGGAAAGAATATAAGCAGAGACTCAAGTCAAAACCCAACGCCGTAAATATGAGAAAAGCCATAAACACATGGGCAGTGCCAGTAATCAGATACAGCGCAGGAATAGTCGAATGGACGAAGGCAGAACTCCGCAGCATAGATCAGAAAACCAGGAAACATATGACAATACACAAAACACTACACCCAAGAGCAAATACGGACAGACTATACATAACACGGAAGGAAGGAGGGAGAGGACTACTAAGTATAAAGGACTGCGTCAACATCGAAAACAGAGGACTGGGGCAATATCTGAAAACCAGTGAAGACGAGTGGCTAAAGAGTGCATGGGAAGAAGGACTAATAAAAGTAGACGAAGACCCAGAAATATACAGAGACAGGAGAATGACAGACAGAACAGAGGACTGGCACAACAAACCAATGCACGGACAATACATGAGACAGACTAAAGAACTAGCCAGCGATGACACATGCCAATGGCTACAGAGGGGAGAGCTAAAGAAGGAAACTGAAGGAATGTTAACAGGGGCACAAGATCAAGCCCTAAGATATATTCAAAGAACGATAGACGGAAATAACATCTCTCCCATATGTAGGAAGTACAATTCGAAAAATGAAACCATAAACCACATAGCAAGCAAATACCCGCACTTGCACAGAACAAGTACAAAAAGAGGCATGATTCAGTAGCAAAAGCCCTCCACTGGAGCCTGTGCAAGAAACATCAGCTACCTTGCAGTAATAAGTGGTACGAACACCAAACAGAGGGAGTGATAGAAAACGATCAGGCAAAGATCCTCTGGGACTATGGTATCAGAACGGATAGGGTGATACGTGCAAATAGACCAGACGTGACGTTGATTGATAAAGTCAAGAAGAAAGTATCACTCATTGATGTCACAATACCATGGGACACCAGAGTTGAAGAGAAAGAGAGGGAAAAAATGGATAAGTATCCAGATCTGAAAATAGAAATAAGAAGAATATGGGATATGCCAGTGGAAATCGTACCCATAATCATAGGAGCACTAGGTACGATCCCAATATCCCTGAAAAGGAATCTAGAAAAACTTGAAGTAGCTCCAGGACTCATGCAGAAGGGTGTGATCCTAGAAACGGCACACATAGTAAGAAAAGTGATGGACTCCTAAGGAGGCAGGATGCAACCCGGAACCTCACACTATAAATACCACCCAGTCGAATTGGAGGACTGTGATAGAGCAAAAAAAAAAAATAAATAAATAAAAAAAAATAATAATAATAAAGATAATGGTTTCAAGTCCAAAATAATATAGCATGTGAGTACATGGTTTTCAATGGATATTAAAAGCGTTCGAGCCTTGTACTAGGTTCATCTTCCGTACAATGATAGAAAGCTTTTAATATCCATTAAAAACCATATACCCACATGCTATAATATTGCGGACCTGCAACCACTGTCTTCATTTTCGACACGAAAAACCGTGCCCAATATTAATAATAATTTAAACTAAGAAATCTACAGCACCCTTGGTCGATGAGGCGTCATTTAATACACCTCAGTTTATGTTTCACATAAAGAAGTTCAATTTGTATCATATCTGGAATGCCCAGTAAATTGTGAAATAAAATATAATGCTTATTTCTGTGTAATTTAAACATGCACAAATATGGCATATAAAGGTGGTTTACAGCATCATCTTGCCTGCGTAGTGTGGGAGAGAGAGCTTTCTGTTATGGAATTCAAAGTCTCTCACGAACAAGGTGATGAATAACGATTTCCTTTATGAAAGTCACAACGTGTCTGGTAGCACCGCGTAACCTCGAGTATTTTGGGAAAATGTAAGGCTTAACATTGTCATTTATACCCTGGCTGATATATAGTTTTACTGAATGCGTTCTTTCATCAAAGGACTTGAGATGAACGAAACTATCAGGCTTAAGGCAGTGAATCGTCACGAAATCAAATCTCAGCTTGTTGAAAAGAATGAGAGAGAGAGAAGAGAGAGAGAGAGAGAGAGAGAGAGAGAGAGAGAGAGAGAGAGTTGTTATCTCCATTATGGATGGCATAGGTAAATATGTTATAAGGGTTAGGCACACTTGTGTGTTAAATTGTCCGTACATAGTCCACAGGTTGTACTTGAAGGCTTGCGAATACAATCTGTCTCTCTCTCTTCATCCCCTTCTCTCTCACTGTCTGTCTGTCTCTCTCTCTCTCTCTCTCTCTCTCTCTCTCTCTCTCTCTCTCTCTCTCTCTGTAGGCAGGAAGGATATATTCTTTAATTCTCTTTCATCATCTTGGTATATTCGGAGGATGTCGAGGAAACACGGAAGTAGCCAAAATATATATATTTTCTTAGCAGTTACATTCTTGAGACTTTTCAGAAGAGAGCGTTTAATATATCTGAGATAGTTGGAGCACGAAGAAGTGATCTCTTACAGAGTTATGTACAGTGCAATAGGTTACCAAACCTAACAAAAGATACATGTGTATGAACGAACACCTCTTTTTAGGTTAAACTTACTCATCAGATTTCTCGTGGGAGCGAAAGTAGGTTCTCAGAGTAGGAGGAGGTTTTCGTTCGTATGTTTGTTGTTTTGCATACCTAGCCTTCGCGCGCATTCTGTGCCTGATATTTTTGGAAATTCTTTCCTCGTCGAGCTGTGACCTGATTCGGAGTTATGCTTTTAAACTAAGGAATGTATAACAATTCTTTTTATCGTGGAATGACCTGATTTGTAGTTATGCTTTTAAGCTAAGGGATGTATAACAATTCTTTTTTATCATGGAATTGATATACTTATCATTACAAATAAAAGTTTGTAATTGCGAGGATGATAGATGTATTCTGTTAATTGGTAATTTATTCCCTTACTTAGGGTGATGAAATAAAAATTTCAAACAATTTCTTTATTTCACGTATTTTTCTTGTGTGTTTTCATGCACTTTGAATTACAAGAAGGAAAAGATTAATATTAATTCTTCTACTTTAGAGTATGTACAGTGCAATATGTTACCAAACCTAACAAAAGATACGTGTGTATGAATGAACACCTCTTTTTAGGTTAAACTTACTCATCAGCGTTCTCATGGGAGCAAAAGTAGGTTCCCAGAGCAGGAGTAGGTTTTTGTTCATATGTTTGTTCTTTTGCATACCTAGCTTTTGCACGCATCCTGTGTCTGATATTTTTGGGCAATTCTTTCTTCGTCGATCTGTGACCTGATTCGGAGTTATGTTTTTACTAAGGAATTGTCACGGACCCAAGAGGTCCGCTACAGGTTCTATAATATAATAAACAAAAAGATTCAGCACCAACAGTTGAAACTAGTCATACGAATATAGAAAGAAACTCCAGGAAAACAAAGGTTTATTTACAAGCTTACTAACAAAGATAAATGCAGAATGGTTCTCCTATTTACATATCAAAAATTTACTCTTCCAGTATGTGAACTAGGGAAACAGTGAGGTAATGAATTACTTTCTGGCCAGTTTTGCAGCTGTCGAAAATCAATGCTCGAAGCGACGGCTTCACAAAGGAGAACTGTGGAACTTCAAACGTCTTCTTGACTCCGTATTGCAAAAAACAATGTCTATTCTTGATACTCGAAGGGCAGGTTACTCCTCAAACCATCTTGTAGGACTTTTCTTCTCTGAAGGCTTGCTCAACGTAGAAATATCTCTGTCGCTCTCTCTAACTGGACGACTAGACTCGAATCCGATCCCACTCTCGTGTGCCTTCTTCCTCTCTTATCCTTCGTCTGTTCCTTCTTCTCTTATCTCTCTCTGATGATCTCTCACTGATGATCTGAGGCAGGGCTGAAGGGGGCGGAGCATAACAGCGAACGTCACAGACTCCCGACAGGAACTTTTTAAAAGGATCTAGACAAAATGTTGCATCATAATACGCTGCGTTTCTAATAACACGTCGGCGCCTGTTGAGTTCCATATCCCACCTGGCGATTCTCGAACTATCATGAGAACAGGCGCCTCCCATACATGCGCGAATGCCCCTTTACTGCAGACCCTCTTGAAGAAGATACATTTGCCTTTCCTTTAATATATAATTCCTTGCTATAAAACGATTACCATGACAGGAATGTATAACAATTCTTTTTATCATGGAATTCATATACTTATTATTACAAATAAAAGTTAGTTATTGCGAGGATGATAGTGGTATTCTGTTAATTGGTAATCTATTCCCTTACTTAGGGTGATGAATTAAGAATTTCAAACAATTTCTTTATTTCACATATTTTTCTTGTGTTTTCATGCACTTTGAATTACAAGAAGGAAAAAATTAATAATAATTCTTCTACTCTAGTTTATCGTACAAATATCCTATTAGATCTAAAAGCTAAAGTGTTTTTAAGTAAATTTTCATTAGCATTCAGACGTTCTGGAAAATTGCATAATTTACACTGGCAGCTAAAGAAGTCTATTATAGATACAGTGGGGACATCGAAAACATACTCGATAGGCAAACACAACAGTTTAAAAGGTACTTAAGACCGTATAGAGTTATGGGACAAGAAGACATAAAAGTTGACCAAACTACCCAAAAGAAAACAAACCCTAAACGATAACTGAAATAATTACACAAATACACTCTTGAAAATGTCTTCTAGATTCAGCTTAACGGGAACTGGAAAATGAACTAATTCTAGAACGCCAACACTCCATTAAGTGTAATTTTTTTTCCACTGGCGATGTGACTGTGTAATCAGTGCAGAGTTGCTAACTTTTTATTAAAATGATTTATTTTCATCAGAGAATTAGTAATAAAAAAAACTATAATGTCTGAAGATTTATAATGAAATAATTTTCATGGCAGAGCAAATGCAATGGTAAGGTGTGGAAAGGAAACATTCATCCATCAATGCCAGCTTTCGCAAATCCTTTAATAATCATTGTATCGTCCGATCCCCTTCTGCCGCCCACTAGTCGACCAGTTTGTGAAATGGTACCGTATATATATATATATATATCATATATATATATATATATATATATATATATATATATATATATATATATATATATATATATATATATATATATATATACGGGGTGTTCATAAGTCCCAGTACCATTACAAGTAATTATGGCTTGTAATGGTACTGGGACTTTATGGACACCCTGTATATTACTATATTTATTTATATGTGTGTGTATGTGCGTGCGCTTGTATATATGTATAACAATCTTCTATCAGAGGAAATTTAAACGTGACACAAAAAAGTATGCAGCCACGAAGGACTTAAATTTTAAGGCACCAGAAAAATAAAAAGGGAAACTAGATATTAATAGTAATTTTAATTGTCCTTCATTCAGACAACTGTTACTCATCTAAAGATAAAGTTTAAATGGAATGACCTTTTCAGCATTTGAATGGTTTGAGATTCAATTGATCCTATAGCGCGACGATTTAAAGAAGAGTCTCTACTTCTTCCTCTTCCTTTCAATCCTACCCTTATGGAAAGAAGCTCTTTTCCTTTGAGAATCCCAGTTTAACCTTCTGGCTTCACGTTTTCATATTGTTTATTTGTGTCACTGTGCTCATGCGTTAGATTGTTCGTAATCGATGTCTTACTTAATGTCATTCCATGTAAAATTCAACATCTGTGAGAGCAATGATACGACTGCAATAACCTTTAGACCTACAATATATCAAGAGGATGTGCCCTTCATTTTCAAAACTGTTATTTAATTTCATGTTCAATAGAAACTGTTTTTACGTCATGCATCTAAATTTTCCTCTTTTTTTCCCGTTGCTATTTTTAATCGCATTCCCCTCAAAAACTTAAAGCGACAATTCTTTGGCTTACATAAGTCCTTCGTTTTCCAAAACCACAATGAAATCTTTTATAGGTAGGAATTTCCTTTCTTATAGAGACACATCGTTATGGAGACACATCGTTGTGTCAGATTTTCGCTAGAATCCACTTTCTGCAGAATCCTGTAAAAAAAATTTAATGAAGCAGAGGGAAAAAAATCGTATTTGTTAAAAAACTTCCATGATACATTGTTTTATTGAATTTTTATACCTCCCATGGATTACTATTGTTAAGGTACAATCAGTGCTTTTTAAGTTTTTTTTTTTTTTTTTTTTTTTTTAAGTTATTCTTCATTACAAGACTCTGTAGGGGGTAGTGCCGTAACTGTAACTCATGCGGGGTACTGCAGGCATTATTTGGGGTTATTTACAGTGTCCTTTCTGCCCATAGCTGCCCCCCTTTATATTCTGTTTAATGTACCTTCATTCATATTCTTTCTCCCATCTTCCTTTCCACTCTCCTAACGCTTGATTTTAACCGCTTATTTTAACAGTCAATTTCCATTTCAGCGCAGAATGACCTCATGGTTGCAGCGCTTGGCCTTTGGACTAAATCCTATACTCTATGCTATTCTATTCATTACAGGATTTTGTACAAAGATAAAAAAGAAAAAAATAAGTAGATGAAAAATAGATTTTAAGTATCGGAATCTCGCATGACTTTTACGATGCAAATTCCCCCGCTAGGAAAGTGTATTTGCACGTCTCATGCCCCTTAAATAGCGAGCTTTCCTTGTGACCCTAATATCAAAGAGAGAGAGAGAGAGAGAGAGAGAGAGAGAGAGAGAGAGAGAGAGAGAGAGAGAGAGAGAGAGTCTTAAAGGCATAAGCAGTTATACAATTACGAAAGATATAAAAATGGTACATATTTCCGTACTGCATCCCAACAATATTCAAAGCACTTCTCTTTGCAGCATAAGCCCAGATATATATTGTTGCTCTTTCTTTCTCACGTCAAACAAAAGAATTGTTTCAAATGAAGTCGCTCATAGCGCTGATCTGGTAACCTCGATTTTCTAGAATATTCACGAGAATTTTGCCAAAGGTTAACGGTTAGAGGCTGGGATTACCTAGTAATTTAAAATCACATTCTCATCATATTTGGTTAAAATTTTCATTAAATGGATTTTCGTAGGTGACATGCCTTATCAAATGGACTTTTGTAGGTGACTTGCTTTATCAAATGGACTTTTTAGGTGACATACTTTATTAAATGGACTTTTGTAGATGAAATACTTTACTAAATGGACTTTTGTAGGTGACATACTTTATTAAATGGACTTTTGTAGATTAAATACTTTATTAAATGGACTTTTTAGGTGACATACTTTATTAAATTGTCTTTTGTAGATGAAATACTTTACTAAATGAACTTTTGTAGGTGACATGCTTTATCAAATGTGTTTTGTAGGTGACATGCTTTATTAAATGGACTTTTTAGGCGACATACTTTATTAAATGGACTTTTTTAACTGACATACTTTATTAAATGGACTTTATAGTTGACATACTTTATTAAATGGACTTTTGTAGATAACAAACTTTATTAAATGGACTTTTGTAGATGACATACTTTATTAAATGGACTTTTGTAGATGACATACTTTATTAAATGGACTTTTTTAACTGACATACTTTATTAAATAGACTTTTATAGATGACGTAATTTATTAAATGGACTTTTGTAAGTGACATACTTTATTAAATGGAGTTTTGTAGATGATATACTTTATTAAATGGACTTTTTTAGGTGACATGCTTTACTAATTGGACTTTTGTAGGTAACATATTTTATCAAATGGAGTTTTGTAGGTGACATACTTTCTTAAATGGACTTTTGAAGGTGGAACACTATATCAAATGGACTTTTGTAGGTGACATATTTATGATATGGACTTTTGTAGGAGACATACTTTATTTGAAAAAAAAGTGTCAAAGCTGGCTCGTATGTATATCAGAGAGAGAGAGAGAGAGAGAGAGAGAGAGAGAGAGAGAGAGAGAGAGAGAGAGAGAGAGAATGGGGATTATGAGAAAGCAGCATGCAGTAAAAATCCGAAAATTTTTTGTTTTGTTGTACAATCTCTCCCCCCCTCCCTCTCTCTCTCTCTCTCTGGCTTATTCTCTATCCTTCTTTCCTTTTCCCTCTATTAAGTAGGACTGACCTCAGTCATCATAACTAAGCAACCCTACTGCTTCCCCTATGGTTCTCCATGAATCCCTATATCTCTTTGGGCAAACCTCCTTCCGCTCTTAACAACACTTCTCGTATGTGTTTGAGACCCTTTGGTGAAACATCATCCCTAACAATCTTTCAGTTGACTGATTTCAGAAGATAATAATTCTTTCCTCTAAATGAAAGTATTTACATCACGTCTATGATACATCATCGAGTTTAGTCAGCTTCATTCTCTACCAGATCTCTTCCATTTTCATATAACCTCCCATTTACTCAGAAGTTTCAAGGTCCTATAGATTTTTAGCAGAATGATCTTTTACACTTGAAGGAAATGGGCAAATGAACAAGCAATCCACTACACAATGGAAAGTGTTCATTTACAGAATGAACGCTCTCCATCTCATCGCTATTCATGAGACATCATCTGTAATTATTGAATTGTCAATTAAGGAGTTCCAATTCGTTTGGTGATGACTATAAGATATTACAGCAATACTTTTCTGTTGAAGAACTTTTCTTTCAGACTCGATATAAATATAAGTAACAGATGCACCGAAGTTTCTTCGGCACAGTCGAGTTATCTGTACAGCGTATAATGGTGTATGAGCCGCGGCCATGAAAACATTCAGCCACGGCCTGGTGGTGACCTGTCCTTAAGCGTCACCAGACGCACGATCATGGCTAAGTTTAACTTTAAATAAAATAAAAAATGCCACGGCTAGAGGGCTGCAATTTGGGACGTTTGATGATTGGAGGATGGATGATCAACACAGCAATTTGCAGCCTTCTAGCCTCGGAAGTTTTTAAGGTCTCAGGGCGGACAGACAAAGCCATCTTAATAGTTTTTTTTTTCTTTTGTATTTACAGAAAACTAAAAGGATATCTATAAATAACTATTCGATAATGCCTAAGTTGTATATATAGTAGAGATAAGAATGAAATATTGAGGCATGAATTATTCAATAAAATGTTTTAGATTTAGGATCTCTTATTTACAATGTGATACGCCTCTAACTAGAAGTTTGTGAACATTTATTCGCAGGAAAAAACGGGTTAAAGAAATGTCCCTGATTTGCATAAAAAAATGAAGGACATGAAAACAAAGGCTGGCAAGTGCCAACCCATCTTCTCTCTCTCTCTCTCTCTCTCTCTCTCTCTCTCTCTCTCTCTCTCAAGGCCGTTGCCCTTATTCACCCATATTTGTTCTACAAAGAATGTAAATACTGAAGGATGCTGTATTACGTGAGTGTGCAATTATTCTTTTTAAAGAATTGGGAATAAGCAAAGACGCAGTGACTCGTGTCGGAATTTACGTAGACCATTTAAATACACACTCACAAACACACACAGCCACACAGATATATATATATATATATATATATATATATATATATATATATATATATATATATATATATATATATATATATATATATATATATATATATATATATATATATATATATATATATATATATAAATGATGAAATTGTTGCTATTGGGATTCTTTTTAACCGAAGTAAAGAAAAAAAACCACACACACACACGGCTTTGGATATATACTATTATATATATATGATCATAGATATCATATATATAGATATATATATATATATATATATATATATATATATATATATATTATATATATATATATCCATAGATATCTATATTATACTATATATATATATATATATAAATATATATATATATATATATATATATATATATATATATATATATATAATATATATATAGTATATATATATATATATGTAATATTTATATATATATGATATAACCCAATGTGTGTGTGTGTGTGGTTTTTTTCTTTACTTCGGTTAAAAAGAATCCCAATAGCAACCATTTCATCATTTATTTCAGTTCGTCTTTGGACGAGTGGGTTATGTGCTCGCCTAGCGATTCGGTAGTCGTGAGTTCGATTCTCCGCCCTGCCAACGTAGAATCCGAGGAATTTGTTTCTGGTGATTAGAAATTCACTTTTCTATAGAATGTGGTTCGGATCCCACAATAAGCTGTAGGTCCCGTTGCTTTGTAACCAATTTTTCTGGCCACGTTAAAATATCTAATCCTTCGGGCCATCTCTAGGAGAGTTGGTAAACTAAGATATACTTAACTTATTTCAGTTCCAAAGTGACGCAGATCCAATTGAGAGTAATTTTACTGCCTTCCTTCTGCTTCGTAAAAGGCTATTGCTCTAATGACAGTGATTTATTTATTCTTTTAACTAGCTTGGATGCTGCCTTGGTGTGCATTTTCATATCCCTTTGTTTGTTCTAGGATTCATCTAGATTCTAGAAATTTCACAATAGAAATCAATTCTGAGTGGGGTGCGGCGGCTTTGTCAGACAGTCTAGATTTGTTTGGCAGAGGTGGAAAATATTGCTGGTGTTGTTGCTACACTGGGATCAACAACAGTGAACTAAATATTCGGTGGTCCAGTGTTATTAACTGTGTCTTGTGCTGCTTGAGAGTGGGCTGTGGAATTCACAGAGACGAGTACTAGTTCCCAAGGAGCTGGCATTACGCATACCTCAAAGGGGGATATCTCTCCAGATTGGAGCAGCATTCTTTTGCATGTCAGTGCTCCCTAGTTCTGCAAAGAGGCTGCCAGCGTAGGTTTTGGGTGGATTATTCTCGTCCAGGTTAATGCAGCAGCAGCTTTACGAGTATGTCATTCACTGGATCAGTTAACGCCTACAGAGAAGACTAATCTGCTTTACATTAAATTTCATGCACAGTGAACAACGTGCTTACAATCCATTTTCACTAAACTTTCGTCTTCCAATTCTATCCTCGTGGCCAGACTACCTCAATTTTTAACAGCTTAATTCTTTGACAGGTACTACCTTTTCAACATGTCTTCCTCAAAGGTTTTTTATTGTATGCAATTAGCTCATCTTAATAGTTTCCACCGTATTTATTTTTTCATTCTTTTTGACATCCATAATTTCGTTTCCATAGAGGAATATGGTTCAACGATTCTTTTATAGATCCCATTTTTTGTTTCCACGGCGAACATTCCTATTCGCCCTCAAAATTTTGCAGAGATTCTTGTGCTTTCTGTGCTGTTTCCATTCTATGATAACCTTCCATTCCCACTGCCAAATCCGTCACTCGCACACACCATTGTGAAGCAACCTCTTCATCGATCTTCAACCGTCTGCGCCAACAGACACTACTTGGTATTTCTGAATTCCAGTTACCCGCATTACCTTATTATTCCTGACGTTCACTTGGTATTCTTCCAACTTATAGACACTTTCAGATTCAAATTAAAGTTCTTTATTATTCTCTGCTGATTCTTGACACAATTACAGTCTTATCAAACACATTATTCTCGACGAACATAGAAGGCAATACACTCCATTCTCATCCCGAAAGTTTTATTTTATATACATATTTGTTTTCAGTACGCTCCAGTTTGTCACTTTTAGATTTCCGGCATATATTATTGCGAACTTCAAGAGACTGAGCATATCTAAGCACTTTTAACTTCGAAAGTTTAACACAACTTTGTTTTATCCATATAATCTGCCTGGGTTTACATAATAATTGGGATTCTACTACGTTGATAATTTGGTCTTGACAAGAAAATGTTCTCGATCATTTTCATGTAATCTAGTTTGTTGGCTGCTCCCAGGTGAACCCGAATCTTCCAACTAAAGAAACCTATCGTTTTCTTATTGTATAGTTTAATTCATTTAGATAAGTTTTATGGTGCTCGTTTCGTGAAACTTCGTCAGCGACAACAACAAAAAGAACGGCAATAATAATAGTGATAATGTTTTCTGGTAACAATCTTAATTGTATAAATTCATTCATCTCATAAATTTCCTTTCCATTTATTTTCAGTCTGCTTTGTTCCCAGAAAATTCCGCGTTTCTACTCTTCCCTTCAGTTCATTGAACTCCGTTAGAACTTCTGAAAATAATAACAAATTTTAGATGTGCAAAAGATAACGAATATAATCATTTGTTGCCCTTAGAACAAGGCTAAATACAGATTAAGAAGTAGTTCCCTCTCACATAAGTCAACACCAAACTTAAATTCTCGACTGATATGAAACAGAAATTTCAATGTTAATTTGTCCTTGCAGTTTCAATTGCTTTAGGGAGACGGATTCTCTGTACGTTTTTATACATATCCACCTTTTAGAGGAGAGGAAATTCAGTTTTCGCTCATAAACGTATAACCCTGTCAGTGATAGAATACCAAAATGCAATAATGCTTTCGAGCATTTTAGATGAATGAAATTTCAAAATCAATTTTCTTTTGACAACTTCATCCGGGGTTGGTTCACTGATGTGCCGTTATAAATCTGTCTCTTTACGGTCGAGGGATTTTTTAATATTATTGGAATAAAATAGGAACAACATATTTATGCTGATTTAACTACCATTAATTCAGGATATTCAGATGGTCTGAATGATTTGAATAACCCAATTCTTTTTGCGTAACTTTGGTCACTTGAACAAAATAGACTTAAAGACCGCCACCCAGTCGAGGGAAAATGAGAGGTGTTACTAAGAATCCGGGCAGAAGAAAACATAACAACTTATAATGACATGCGTAAAGGTCATGTCTTTTTTAAGATTATTTATGGCTTTCGTGAAATAATGCTGAAAATCTTAATAATGAAAAATGAAAACTCACAAAGTATTAAGGACACATAAGTTAGAAACTTTAACAGTGTTATTTTCAAAGTAATCTATTTTCCATGACTTTAACGTGATTATTTTTCCAACATTCCTACGGGAATCTGATTTTGCGAGATAAATTTTAGTCAATAGTTGTGTTATTGAATTACCAACTTCATTAAAACTTAAACGTTAAGATTATAACATTAATGGTAGTAGCATTTGCAACAGTAATAAAGATCATGATATTAATAAAAGTAGCTAAAATGATAAAGATTAAGTCGACTTCTTTACAGTTTATCAATATTATCCTTTTATAAGTTTTCAAAAAAAAAAAAAAAATTCCAGGATTCAGTTCCCCTGCTTTCCCCAGTCCTCTGCCTACTCTCTTGAGCGATTAAATTCCTGGAAATTGTCGTCTGCTGTCCCTGAGATCATCTTTTCCACTTCTGGCAAATCAGTGAAGTTTTATTGTCAAAATTTGCTTCCTTGGGAATAAACATTCAGTCAAAGGACAGGCAGTCCTTTCCGTATTCCTGACATTAATTAGGTCAGTCGATTTGTAAGCATGGCATGGCATATAGAGTTAAGGCCAAAGGCCAAACACTGGGACCTATGATGTTACTCAGCCCTGAACGGAAATTGACGGAAAAAAAGGCTTGAAAGGTGAAACAGGAAGAAAATCTCAATTTTGCCCTGTGAATAATTGTTAGAAGAGGGTGGATAGCAAGATGGAATGCAGAAAGATCTTAACATAAAAGGTTCAAAGGTTATAGGTACACATTTAAATAAATAGCCCACTTTCTTATTGTTCCGGGTTACATGAAGATGTTCAAAGTTAACAGTATTATATGATTTAAAATGAGCAACTATCCAGAAGGAACAAACTCCAACAATCTATAGATATTAAACCATATGCATGAGCAAAAACATTTGTATACCACAGACATCCACTATGACTGGCTACACGGGCATGAAAAAGTCCCCAACCCAGACAATGATCTCTCTGAAAATCTAATCACTTGCCAGTCACGAGGTTCATCCCTGGTGTGTTTTATATTTTTTCGAATTACAGCATAACGAATCATGAGATCTTTAAACCAAAGATGCAAATAAACAAGCACACGGACTGAGCTAAAAACATCAACTCCTCCATTGAATGCGCAAAAAGGTGGAAAAAAGAAGAGTAGAAATTAAAAACAGGTAAATAAATGCGCCGAAGAAATCGAGTTTTCTGTACAGCTTATAGTCAAAGCCACCGAAAATAGATCTATCTTTTGTTGGTCTCGGTATAATGCTGTATGAGCCCAGGCCAATGAAACCCTCAGCCGGCCGCGGTGGACTGTGTTGTGCATTGCCAGAACCACGATCAATGGCTAACTTTAAACTTGAATAAAATAAAAACTACCAAGTCTAGAGGACTGCAATTTATGTTTGATGATTAGAGAGTGAATAATTATCATACCAATTTGCAGCTCTCTAGCCTCAGAAGATTTTAAGATCTGAGGGCAGACAAGAGAAGCACAGACAGAAAAAGTGCGGATGGACAGACAAAGCCATCTTAATGGTTTTCTGTCACAGAAACCTAAAAAAGAAAGAAAAGCATACATGCACACATAAACGACAAACCAAGTCAGAAAACACCCAGGAGACCTTGAGTGGTTCTGTCCAGAGGATGAAGGAGAAGGAGACACTTGTTGCTGATTGTGAGGGAAACTTCTGTTGAATCATCAAAGCCAAAGTTAGCGCGACAGCTGCAGTGAAATTGAAGGTGGTTCAGTTTGCAGGAGAACTGAGCGGGACATAACGAGAAGAAAAGTATTTTTACTACATTCCAAGGACTTGTGGTCTATTCAGAAGCCCGAGGATATGAAAAGAGTTTGCGATATTTATGGATCAGTTTCTTTCTTAGGCAAATCTTTGACATTTCTGCTAGTATTTAGTGAGGCGACTTGTTTCACGTATCTGCTTGATTAAGTGATTAGTATTTTGTCTGACGTCTCTACTTATTTTTAGAGGATAAAATTTTTTTCACATCACTTCTAGAGTTAGTGGAACGATTTTAATTTGAAGTTCCGACTTGATTTTTGTAAAACAATATTTGCCATCAATAAGGGAAGAAACCTTAGTTCATTTTTATCTGGTGCAGAATCAATAACCATTTCTATAATTCTAAGATGCAAGTATTAAATAATAATGAAGATTCATACATGAGCAGAACACTGAAGTCACTTGAGAATTAATTAATTCATTTCCAATGAATTAACACAATCTTGGGACTAAGTCTTCTCCCTTTTTCATACCTCTTCCCATGTTTGGAATTATCGTTTGACTTTTATGGATTTTCTTCTATACTTCGTGAACCCAGGAATGGCCTCTATTTTCAAGTTTGGCTTTCTATTTATATTTTTACAAAATCATGCAAAAAAAACGTTTGTTTAGTTAGTTCTTGAAAGATTTTAGTTTTCTATGCGCTTGGACAAACCAAATTTGCCATCCCAATGAAGTATATAAGGTTTATGACCAAAGGTTACTCATAATTGTACACTGGTAACTGAAACGTTAGGCATATCTACTGCCACTGTTACAAAAGGGTTTACACAACTATAGTTTGTCTTTGTGTATATAGAATGTACTTCAGTATTTGTACTTTTGATCAACTTAGAAGACCCAATATCTCACAGAGCCCACGAAATTTGAAGCAAGTTACTGTATGAGTTTGCATACCTGAATGAGTTTGGATTATTGAAGAATCATTCCAAAACCAAGTACCATCACAAAAATCAAATATAGTCAACAATTGCGCAAAAAAGAAAAAAACTGTTGTAAGTATTTTCGAGTGGAACACAAAGGGGGTACATGGGAAACTTGATTAATAATTGAGTTGAGTTATCTTGGATAATCTTGCGTTGCAAACAGTGCTAACCTATTCATGTACCTATGATTTCTTCCTTTTCTTCGTGTTACCGTTCGTTTCTGAAAATGCAATTTCAGCCTTGCTGAATATATTTTACAGCGGCATTGTTATACATACGGTAATGTATGCGGAATATACTCAGATCGTTATGCAATCCAAAACTTTGTAGACTAATGAACGTACGTACGTAGTCACAACGCTTCTATCTTCAGAGCTTACAGAGCTGCAAAAAAGGGAATGAAAAAATGCTACCAAGAGAATGTCCGAATAGAAGTCGTGAAAGCACACGGATGCCAAATTACACTGAATTGAGGTGTGTCTCTGCTTTCAGTGATATGGGTGGAACAATTTGCCTTTTTTTTCCCCGACGATGGTCCATGAAAAAATTTCATCTGCTGTATTTCTATATAGGGATGGTGGCGTATTATGAAAAGAATATTAGAGGTCAATATAAAAAGATGAGGGATAACTCGCATAGATTTCTGTAAAGAATGAAAGATTATCTCGCGGTACAGAAGTCAATTATTTATTTTTGGTTGTTTAAAAGCCTCGGATGATATGAAAATTCCATTGATGATTTCTTACCTATTTTTCAATTCCCAGACCCCTATCCGTCCCCAATATCTTTACATTCATAAACATAATTCTATTTTAAGCAGAATAACTCAAAATTCTTCACACCAAGGGTATAATGAGTAAGGTTATGCCAGTCACTGACAGTACTGTAGACGCCATCTAAGCTTGAAGGAGAGATATGAAATGAAGTAAAGAGGCCTATAGTTATAGGTCACAGTCGTAACTGTCTTCGATGTGCGCTGCTTCGTTCTAAGTTTACAAGCGTGAATAAAACAAGTAAGAATTGTACCAAAGTTTCTTCAGGGCAATCGAGTTTTCTGTACAGTGTATAATGCTGTATGAGACGTGGTCCATGAAGCTTTCCGTCACGGCCCGGTGATGGCTTGTCCTATAGCGTTGCTTGACGCATGATCATAAATAACTTTAACCTTGAATAAAATAAAAACTAGCGAGGCTAGAGGGATACAATTTGGTATATTTATTGAATCGTTCGCGAATTTATCTGTGACGGGAGACGGTGGATACTCAGCTGTCATATATCAACTCTTTCTAAAGAAAATGGGAATACAGTTTTTCCCAGCGATGAAAAGCAGAGAGCAACAAACATCCAGGAAACCAACATGGTGACGAAAGAGCATCTGTTAAAGGTTCAGAAGGAGATGTACCAGGAAATACTAGAATTGAAAAGACACCGAAATGAAAAAGATAAAACAGCATGCCTCTTATGCAGGAGAAGTCTTACATTAGAGAGGAAATGGAACTGATATTCAAAGAATATTTTCACTAAAACCTGAATGGATGCAATCATTAAGAAAAAATGAACATAAAGCCTGGACAGATGAAGACATCGAATTGGCTCTCATTATGCTACGTCTCAACCCCAAAATGCTGTAAATGTCTTGAGACATGAAAAAGGAATCCCTTTCCTACTGTAGCAATACTGAATAACTGACCTAAAAAATTCAACTATCGTCTCTTAAGGAAAAAATTGTAGTTATGACCATGGTTGAAATGAGCTTAGATAAGGTTGATGCTTATGATATAGGCACGGAATGCTTTACGAACCACATGATAAAGTGCAAGTTGTAATTGTACGAGGCCCTATAGGTAACTGGAGGCAAACACTATTTTACGCATGTGATCAGTCAAAAGTTCAAAAAAGAAAAAAAAATTTGAGATTAATAGAAAGTGTTGGAAAAGCCGGTTATCATCTCCGTGTCTGGTTAAGTTTGGAAATACCACTGGAATCAGTGATTCTTTCAAAAATTCGTGCGCAGACAGAGAAGTTTTCATATTTGCAGATAATCCTCATCTGATCAAACTCATTACTAATCATTTTATTGATTCTGGATTAAATTTGCAAGATGAAAGTTTTGTCTCTGATTCTGCCACCCGTGCCATTGATTACTTTAATAGAGCAAGGCAAAGCTTTGAATCCTTCCTAATAAATCGCACTGTTAAATGGATCGGACGTGACAACAGAGCCTCACACGTTTGTCCCGTCCTCACAGTATACTCATGTTGCTTTATTCAGGTACTAAAACATTTACCTGATTTTTTGATCAAAAGATTAGCTGCAAATCTTTCAAGGAACCTCGTTGTGTCTGAACAGATTCTTCCAGGGGCCGTCTGCAGAGTACAGATGCTGTGTAGGCTGGTGGGTAGTAGGTCAGTCAACATACAGTTTCAGCAGAAGTGAACTCAGTGCTGTACCTTTTGGCAACGACAGCAAATTTGGCTTTTTGTGCTTTGGATAAATATATTAGTCTCCCTTTCTGTCTCTTTAACTCCTATCATCCTTGGCAATACCAGCCAACATTATATAGTATGACTGGCTTATATCTATTCAACTTCACATTCTTATCTCTTCAAAATTATCTCTAATAATCACTGAGAATCCTTATAGCTTCGTAACCCTGGGATATATTTGAGGAATTTTGTAGTTTCAGGGATTTTGAATATTTGTAAATCTTATGCACACAAGTCATCCAGAGGTTTATAAAAGTTACCCGTGTTTCATCATAAGAAAGAAAACTTTTATTATTCGGTTATACTAAATGACATAGTCAGACAATTCTTAAGAGCTGGCATATAACAGAAATGACTGCTTATCTCTTTAGAGGCATTATATATATATTATATATATATATATATATATATATATATATATATATATATATATATATATATCTATATATATATATATATCTATATATCTATATATATATATATATATATATATATATATATATATATATTTATTTAAATGAATTTTAACATGAAATATAATTTTCATTATCATGTAGATATTCTCTCTGATACTGCATTTAGAACTTGAATCTGAACTCAGCAATATTAATTCCTTAATATTTTTCTTTATTCAGGAATCTTTTCAGGACATATTATGGACCGTATTATTTGGTAACAGTGAAATTGTACTTTATATACAACTTTATTCTAAAATATGATAATGATGTAAACAATGACAATAATTTGGGAATTAAACTGTGAAACTTTAAATCCTGACATGAGTGCTGGTAATAGAATTTATAATCTCATACATTTTATAAAGATGACTTCATTATTTTAAAAAAAAAACTGTTCTAACTTCTTACATAAGGGTAAATAAAAGTCATGTGTGTCTGTTATATGAAGGAATACCAAGAGTTACTTGTCAGTCCCGGAACTATTTTAAAGGAAGAAATATTTTGAAAATGTTACAGAAAACCAAGAAATTAATAGAATTCAATAAGAACAGTGAGGAATCCTCAACATGTTTTTCGAACTTTCTCAGTGTCAGAAGGTTACGTCTTTCAAGTGACTAAAGGGCCGAAATTTTTAAACCTTAAAAACTTGCAGTAAACTTTCATGATTTCATATCGTCCCTATTACCGAATTACAAATGGCCTTACTAGAAAGACTCCTACTGGAGATGAATTCCTGAAAGGTTCTCCGGCCATCGACAGTAAGGTATTAGGTCACTAAATATGTCGTCCATTCGAGAGAGCAGGTTGACTAGACAGATTGGTCATTCTTCCTCATAAACCTTAAATTTTCATTTTATATTTAAAAAACAATTCTAAGATATAGCAAGGGACACATTATCTTTACTAAAGAAGCAAATTTGGATTTTGTAGAAGTGCTCTCGTCTTCATAAAAGGAAAGTCATGGTTTATAGGTTTCTTTCATGGTGCATGACATCAAATTGGTAAGAATGGTGTTAGATTTAAGGATAAATGAGTAATCCTTACGTCAGATCATAAATGTTTTTAGTGTAGTACCTCGACTAGCCTCGCAATGAAGAATCGTTACTTAAGCAAAGGAGAGATATCTTCATTAATACATTGTCTCTTATTTTCTTTCTCTTGCTTGTACTTGACTCTGGCTCCAAGCGACAGGACGATTAATATGAATGTAAACAGAAGAGACCTGTTCGTTCGTCATTCTCATTACTTTTAGTTTTCCGTAAAACAAAACTATTGAGATGGCTTTGTTTGTCCGTCTGCAAACTTACCAAATCGCAGCCCTGTACCCTCAGTAGTTTTTATTTTATTCAAGTTTAATGTTAGCCATAATCGTGAGTCTGGCAACGTTGAAGGACATGCCAGCATCGAGCCGTGGTTGGAGTTTCATGAGCCGTGGCTCATAAAGCATTATACCGAGACCACCGAAAGATACTCCTATTATCGGTGGCCTTGATTATACACCGTACAGAAAACTCGATTGCGCGGAAGAAACTTCGGCGCATTTTCTACTTTTTATCCATTGTCTTCAGTTTCATATTTTGTACATTTATTCTATAAGTGCCGTATACTATGGATATACAACTGATAGTCTCTTGTTCCAGGACATCTGGAAAAATTTCACGTTTTCAGCATTCTCTTGTGCCCACTTAAAGGGGAACATTTCACCTTTGCTAAAGAGGATGGAATTACTAAAGCAATATTCATATTGCGATTTTGCATCGATGTATTCTTTGTCATTAAAAGCCATTATTACAAGTACTTTCAATTAAGATTTTTATGATGTAATTATCCTTTTCTATCAGACTTAATAATCACATCTGTCGAGGCAGAAGCAAGGGTATAAATGAATGATAGATTTACATATTCATCTACTGTTCCAAAACAATTGGAAATTTACACCAAAAAAATTCATATTCATCCAAGATATTCTCGTGCATCTCGTTAATATCATATAAATTCTGATCTCTTAGCAATTTAAAGTTTTGAACCTTTGCAGTTATAATCAACTTTGATCAATTTGATCATCTTTCAGACATAATGAAATTTCAATATGAAGGAACCTTCCTTTCTGAACAGTGTTGTCCTATTGTGTTCTCTATTGCTCCTTCCAGATGTAATGTTCCATGGATATGAAATATCAGCTTTCCAGTATTTAGAAAAGATTGCAAATTTCATAGGAACCAAGGCAAACAGACCATTTAAGAATAAGTGTGCATTCCAGAAGTGTATGAAATTTTCAGCAATTTTTAAGCATTATTTTGATTGATGTGGGTTTCTTAAAGTTCATTTTGTGAAATGACTAGGAATCGTAATGAAGGAAATGTTGCCTAGAATAATTGCGGTAAGTCCGACGCCATTAAAATTGGATGAGCTAATAAATATGGGGAATTTTATGCCCTTTTACATCAAATTGAGTTACTGGAAAATCTAATTTCATTACTTGTAATTTTTACCACCAGTATACGACTTTTTTTATAGCAGTATTTAGTAATTAACAATTGAATACATACGATTCAAGGTTTTTTAAAATTTTTCTCTCGTCTTTGGTAATAACTAATCCACAACAGTAATTGATGTGACGAGGTTGCTCTCAACAATCTCATTTACTAGACATGATCCCATTGAGATGGAAAAGCAACAAAGCAAGACCAAATATATCTTTGAAGTTGGACCATTCATATCCTCTTGTCCTCAGCAGAGCAGCTCACGACGCTCGACTCACAAAGCTATGAACGATCAAAGATACAATGAATGCTATTATGGGACCCTTGCAATGGACTGTCTCCTTAATATCACAGACGTTGACAAAGTGTATTGGAATAAAGAACTGTTATGATAAGTCTTAACGTCCTTCGAAATTAGCACCACAGTTTTTCCTCAAGGGCATGAGAGATATGCCCTGTTGGTGGGAATCGTAACACAAGTCATCGGTAACTTCTTGCAAATCAAATAAAGTGCATTATTGTGAGTATGCGTTTTGGAGAGCCAGAAAATATCAAATTCCATTAATCCTTTCCTTGATAACCTATTTAAATCTGATATTGACTCAAAATTTTTCTTGTGAAAAATTCATATTTACATGACTATGTGAAAAATCCCTTTCCTTTAACACTAAAACACTTTTACTAATCTACTAGAGAGTTCTTCCGGCAATCAAGCTAAATCATAAGGTTCATGTAAGCATGTACGTCCTCTCTGAGCATCTAATTGAAAAACAGATATATTGCTGATAAGGACACCGTAATTAGTGCCATTTTCAACTCTAAATTCGAGTGCTTGAGCCAGTACTCGGTTTCTCCTTGGCTCTTTCTAAAGTGTATCTGCAATTATGAACTGAAATGAGTTCTTATCCTAACATCAGTTTCTGTCCAATTTGGGTTAAGATTCCACCTGAGAATAGAAATAAGAATTCCTTCATTCATCTCCCTTGGAATTTCGAGGCTTTTAGAAATGCTTCCGTGTTAAACTAAACAGAAAACTTAAAAGGACATTAATACTTATGATTGCTGAATGCGACCATCACAATCTATATTTCACCTTATGAATCCAAGAAGTTCAAAAATTCAGTATCGCAAGGATGGTTACATTTCAGCTCAATAGTTATTATCTGTGAGAATTTCTCAGAAATATTCATGCTTGAAATAAAATACTTTTCATCCTTCTCACATGACAGTTTTGAATCCCACTTGAAATGAACGAATTCTGTATGCATTTCCTTCGGGGCTCCTGTCTCTCAAAGATATTAAAAACAGAAGCGATAGAAATTCCTTTCCGACGTTGCAATACATTTCATTTTATGTTGAAGCAAATGAAATATTAGATATAAATTTATTAACCTTGCTAACATTTTTGATAATCTAACATATATTGGATAAATGAATTTCATTTTGTTATTCTTTGATCACAGACTACGAATCTGAATAAGTTACATTTAATGGTTTTTTAGGAGCCCTCGGAATTCAGGCAAAGCACTTATCCTCCTTATCGCATTCAGGATTCTTAATTGAAGTTATTATTTTCCCTTGGATGGCGCAACGTCGTGGCTCTGTATTCCTTATTCACTTCGTACATATTTAACATTTTCAACGGCTTCTGTTATCTTGCTCCTTTGGCCATTGATGCACCTTGGAAGTAAATCATTGCCGTTTCCCGTTCATTTTAATCCCGCAGAAGTCCCTCGTTTTTGCCTTGCGGAGTGAGGATTACTGCCTAGTATGCGGGAGAGGGATTTCATAATTTTCCTGTCTCCAACGGAGCAGTACCTAAACCGACTGTCAACACCAAGTCAAAATGCCATTTTATAAGCCCATCTGATAAAACCTGAGGTTTATGCGTAGGTTTAGTCAGCGCTATTATTTATACGCTGATTATTCCACTGCCCGATGAATGATATACCTTTGTTCACAGCGCAATAGATTGGTGCAATATATGGGTAGTGAATTTAGATTATTACTCAATCATCTATAACTGTAGACAATACGGTTGTGAATTCTTATTCTAGGTTCTTTCACAATAGGACATTGACATGCAAATGACCAACTGTCTAAAATTAGATTTATCTTTATGAAGAGATTCCCACATTTCTGCAGTATAAGTCTGTTGATTACAAATTAACGTAGGGGACACGTATAATATAAGACAGCTTAAAATGACTCTCAGTTATCTATACTTTTAAGGGCAACTGTGATCATTAAACTATTATGAATGGAAAGAGTCTTTGAGATTAGTTTACCATTATCGCGCTGGGTCATAAGTCGTATTTTAGTATCACATTCAATAAGTGTAAATGATCGTAGGATGAAGCGAAATTTTTTAAACAAGCTTTAGAAACTGAAATTTAATTCTGCCACGCAATTAGTTTTAATCTAGTCTCTCTCTCTCTCTCTTCTCTCTCTCTCTATCTCTCTCTCTCTCTCTCTACTATATATATATATATATATATATATATATATATATATATATATATATATATATATATATATATATATATATATATATATATATATATATATATATATATATATATATATATATATATATATATATATATATATATATATATATATATATATGTATATATATATATATATATATATATATATATATATATATATATATATATATATATATATCATATATATATATATATATATATATATAATATATATATATATATATATATATATATATATATATATATATATATATATATATATATATATATATATATATATATATATATATATATATATATATATATATATATATATATATATATATATATGAGTAATTCCGTATCATATAGGCGAAAGAACATGACTAGACAAATGCTTAACAAGAGACATCTAGGGTTCTCATTCCAACTATTTCAGTAAGAACATTTATGAATATTTTAAATATATATATATATATATATATATATATATATATATATGTATATATATATATGTGTG
>NC_087209.1:89640462-89664052 GCF_015104395.2 Macrobrachium nipponense | reverse complement strand
CCATTTTGATATCATGCACCATGAAAGAAAGTTTTATACCATGACTTTCCCTTTATGAAGACGAGGATACTTCTACAAATTCCATATTTGCTTCTTTAGTAAAGATAATTCTTCCCTTGCTATATCTTAGAATTGGTTTTTAAATATCTCAAATGAAAAATTTAAGGCTTATGAGGAAGAAAGACCAAACTGTCTAGTCAACATGCTATCTTGAATGTACGACATATTTGGTGACCTAATACCTTACTCTCGATGGCTGGAGAACCTTTCAGGAATTCATCTCCAGTTGGAGCCTTTCTGGTAAGGCCCTTTGTAATTCGGTATTAGGGAAGATGTGGAACATGAAAGTTTACTGCAAGTTTTTAAGGTTTAAAAGTTTCGGCCTAGTCACTTGAAAGACGTAACCTTCTGACACTGAGAAAGTTCCAAAAACATGTTGAGGATTCCTCACGTTCTTATTGAAAACTATTAATTTCTGGATTTCTCTGATATTTTCAAAATATTTGTTCTTTTAAAATAGTTTGTGTTCATTCATATAACAGACACATATGACTTTAATTTACTTTTATGTAAGAAGTTAGAACAGTTTTTTTACAAATTGTAAAGTCATCTTTGTAAATTCTATTACCAGCACTTATATCAGGATTTAAAGTTCACAGTGTAATTCCCAAGTTATTGTTATTTTGTGCATCATTATCATATTTTATAATTAAGTTATAATAAAAAACAATTTCACTGTTACCAAATAATACGGCCCTTATGTCCTGCAAGATTCCTAAATAAAGAAAAATATTAAGGAATTAATACTGCTGAGTTCAGATTCGAGTTCTAAATATAGTATCAGAGAGAATATCTACATGATAATGAAAATTATATTTCATGTTTAAAAATTTATATATATACGTATATATAACAGAAATGACTGCTTATATCTTTAGAGTTTATATATATATATATATATATATATATAATATATATATATATATATATATATATATATATATATATATATGTATATATATATATATATATATAATATATATATATATATTATGTATAATATATATGATATATATATATATATATACATATATATATATATATATATCTTATATTATATATATATATATATATATATATTTATATATATCTAATAAAAGGAGCCCATAAAAACACCAAAATGTAGAGAGAAAGTACTATATTTCAGAGACTGCTGTCTCTCTCTTCAGGTATATACCGCTAAGAAGAGAGACAGCAGTCTCTGAAATATAGTACTTTTCTCTCTACATTTTGGTGTGTTTTTTATGGGTCCCTCCTTATTAGATGGAATTCTGTTGTTACAGAACACTTTTACCAGTCATTTATATATATATGTATATATATATATATATATATATATATATATATATATATATATATATATATATAAACCTCTAAAGATATAAGCAGTCATTTCTGTTATATGCCAGCTCTTAAGAATTGTCTGACCTATGTCATTTAGTATAACCGAAAAATGAAATCGTGATTAACTGTAAAAAACCGTGTGTTCATAAGATTTACAAATTCTCAAAATCCCTGATATACAAAATTCCTCAATATATCCCTAGGTTACAAAGCTATAAGGATTCTAAGTGATTATTAGAGATAATTTTGAAGAGACAAGAATGTGAAGTTGAATAGATTTAAGCCAGTCATACTATATAATGTTGGCTGGTATTGCCAAGGATGATAGGAGTGATAGAGAAAGAAAGTGAAACTATTATATTTATAAAAACAAAACACAAAAAGCCAAATTTGCTGTCGTTGCCAAAAGGTACAGCACTGAGTTCACTTCTGCTGAAACTGTATGTAGACTGACCCACTACCCACCAGCCCACACAGCATCTGTACTCTGCAGACGGCCCCTGGAAGAATCTGTTCAGACACAACGAGGTTCCTTGAAAGATTTGCAGCTAATCTTTTGATCCAAAAATCAGGTAAATGTAGTACCTGAATAAAGCAACATGAGTATACTGTAAGGACGGGACAAACGTGTAAGGCTAAGGCCCCACCGAATCCGTCTCGGCGCGTCGCGTGCGTCCAACACGGCTACGCGTTTTGTGCTTTTCGATCAACTGTCATAGTTCAAACACGAGTGGCCCCACAGGCGCATGAGCATGCTTGGCGTCAGATGCGTTTACCGGACTGGACGCACAAGCGTCTCCGAGCTGGGGTCCGCGCGAAGGAAGAAATTGGATGGTAGACCTACAACAACCTGCATTTGAACCACCTGCCCAACTTTGAATTATAATCAAATATGATGATTTGTGGTTATGATAAAGGATTAAAGTATTTTTTTATTATATTCTAATGGATACATTTATGTAAATATCTTTGTTTTTCAGAAAGTTCCTGTATCAAAGTGTTCAGTTCACACACAATTCTACGTATTTTAATTTTTGTATTAAATAAAATAAAGTGCAGCTTAATTTCGAAATCAGTAATCTTTCCCATCAGAGTTCCAAGTTTTCTTACGTGATACGGATCTTCTGTATTGGTATAAAATTTTGATATTCGAGATATAATGCCCTCGTGAATTAAGTCAAAGGTTTTCGGCGGCATCCGGACAATATTAAAAAAAAAAACTTGTCTGGACGCTATCGTAACTTATGAAAGTGTTTTGCATATTCTCCACTCTTCCCTCATCTAAAGTTATGTCATAAGTCCAGATTTTGCCTACTGTTCAACGCTTCTAATTTGGTTGACAGCACCGAGTCAGAGGAAAACCTCGCGCTCTCCCTTCATAACGGCAAGTAGCTACTGCTGAAGTTTGAATTGTCCGTCTTATAACCGTCACTTGTTTGTCTGGTTGGCCACACTCGCAGAAGACGGAGACGCTTTGTAGACGGATAGCCGTGTTGGACGTACGCGACGCGTCGCGACGGATTCGGTGGGGCCTTAGCCTAAGGTTCTGTTGTCATGTCCGATCAATTTAGCCGTGCGATTTATTAGGAAGGATTTAAAGCTTTGTCTTGCTGTATTAAAGTAATCAATGGCACAAATGGCAGAATCATAAACAAAACTTTCATCTTGCAAATTTAATCCAGAATCAATAAAATAATTAGTAATGAGCTTGAGGATTATCTGCAAATATGAAAACTTCTCTGTCTGTGCACGAATTTTTGAAAGAATTACTGATTCCAGTGGTATTTCCAAATTTTAAATTTTTACCAGCCGCGGAGATGATAACCGGCTTTTCCAACACTTTCTATTAATCTCAAAATTATTATTTTTTTTTTTAACTTTTGACTGATCACATGCGTAAAATAGTGTTTGCCTCCAGCTACCTACAGGGCCTCATACCATTACAACTTGTACTTTATCATGTGGTTCGTAAAGCGTATCCGTGCCTAGTATATCATAAGCCTTAATCTTATCTAGGCTCATTTCATCCATGATCATAACTACAATTTTTTCCATAAGAGACAATAAAGACATTAGTATTCCTGGCTCATAGTTGAATTTTTTTAGGTCAGTTATTCAGTGTTGCTACAGTAGGCAAAGGGATTCCCTTTTCATGTCTCAAGACATTTACATCATTTTGGGGTGGAGACGTAGCATAATGAGAGCCAATTCGATGTTTCATCTGTCCAGGCTTTATGTTCATTTTTTTCTTAATGATTGCATCCATTCAGGTTTTAGTGAAAATATTCTTTGAATATCAGTTCCATTAACTCTCTGATGTAAGACTTCTCTTGCATAAGAGGCATGCTGTTTTATCCTCTTCTTTTCGTATTCTAGTATTTCCTGGTACATTTCCTTCTGAACCTTTAACATTTGCTCTTTCGTCACCATCTCGGTTTCCTGGATCTTTATTGCTCTCTGCTTTTCATCGCTGGGAAAAACTGTATTCCCATTTTCTTTAGAAAGAGTTGATGCATGACAGCTGTGCAATCCATCGTCCCGACACAGATAAACTCGCGAAAGATTTCCTTCTTCCCACTTCGTTTTTCACATTCCCAGACCTCGTCAATGGTTCAGCCGACCAGAATCTGGAACCGTGTAAAGGGTTTTAATAATAATAATATTAATAATATTATTAATAATAATATTAATAATAAAACCAGCAAATGCAAACAAATCCTGAAAATAGTTTAACTGCCAGTAGTTATAAAATATAACTATTTTCTAAGGTTCCCTACTCAAAATTTACCATAGTTTCTTAGCAAATCGGTGATTTTTTTTATTTCATTTTCACTTGTCACATTCATGAGCAAGAATGACCTTAGGGCGTGAGAAGAGTTGCAACAGCATCCCACTTCAATGTCCATTGGTTCTTTGGTCTTTCTATTCCAAGAAGACGATTCACGTTGTCGGCAATATCATCCCTCCAAACATTCACAGAGCAAATCATAGCGTAGACGAAAGAGCCGTCCTGTTTGAACCTGAAGACCTGACTTTCCTTTTCGTGTTAAAATACTTCGCAGTTCTTCGGGTTGTGCTGACAATATTTTAAGTGTTTGAGGAAGAGGAAATGTTTGTGAAAGAGGCATTGTACAGGACAACTGACATTTATTAACCAATACCTATCAAAGAAGTCACTTGGGACAGGATGGAAATAAGACAGAAACAGAGGGGCACATTTTGGGTTGCCTTTTTAAGCCAAATCTTTGACCTGGATTGCCTTAGCCAGTTGAGGTTTTATGGGCTCACTTGAGCTCATCATCCTACCAGCTCAGATTCAGACCTGCGAGGTATCAGACCCCCTTAGCTTTTTGAATACGCTTGTCACTACAAAGCCTTATATGAAGCAACTCTGATGGTCAGGTCGCAACGTGACCTTGTTGTGATTTCTCGGGATACGGGTTCGATTCCTGCTACGGACATCAGAATTACTTCATCTCTTGTATTTGGATCTAAGGCTTTGCAGTGATAAGTATATCCAAAGTGTGAAGAATTCGAGAAATTAAGAGGCCATGGTGCCTATTCCAATGAAATACATACGTATTTGGTAAAAAATGAACAAAAGTGTATAATATATATATATATATATATATATATATATATATATATATATATATATAATATATATTATAAATATATATATATATATATTATATATTATATAGATAGATAGTAGGTTAGATATATAGATGTGTATGTGTGTGTGTTGTGTACGAGTGCGTGAGCACGTAGAACTCGCATCCCATAATATATATGTACATATATACATATACATATATATTAGGGCTTGTGCCTTGTATGATAAGGCGCCCTATGAGGTAATGTTAGAACTTGCGATAATCTATACGCTAAGTCGGTTGGTATTGCACTTCCATCTTCAATGGCGTGCTGGGGTTTTTGTAGATCACTTATGAAGTCGGTATTATCTTTACGACGATGTGTAACTCATGGTTCGGTGAGGTTCTTGTAGAAAACACGAAATATAAAAATATATATATTCTTGAAGTTTTACATGCTGAAGATCAGATATGATTGTACAAGTCTTCTATGACGATAGCTTGATCGCTTCTGCCAATGATGATGGCTAATCCTATTCCTCTACATGATAAAGCTTAGGTAAAGAGGTACAGGTCTTCTAATGACGATAGCTAACTCTCTTCTGCCTGTCTACCATCTCTGTTACAAGTTATGAAGGAACAGACAGTAGTTCGAACATAGAATCATACAATCCAAATGACATAGTTTCATACGAACACACAAATCAAATGAGACACGCTACAGATCACGTAGGCGGTAGTTGTCTCAAGCAGGGAGCTTGGACGGTTTCGCTGCTTTCAAAACGGATGAATGACCACAGATGACGGCATGTCAACTTAGCCTACATACTTATTGTATACGTCATCTTTAGCGTCTCTAGTCTGATCACATTCCTGCAAGCAATCTTTTATATATATGGACTAACATTCCATATTTTTATTATGTAAACACTTACATTAGCTCGGTCAGCTACCAAAACCAGCTACTGAATATTACTCAAACTTGACTTGCATTTGACTTATAGGAGTGGTGATACAGACCACTATGAATGAATATATATATAAGTAAATAAAAAATTCATGGTATACATGAATTGATTCAAGTAGTAAAATATAAAACAATGATATTGGTAAAATAATAGTGATCACGTGATATAATAATGATACAGTTTTTTCACTTCATCTCATTAAGATACATATGCTACAGAAATACTAATGTACTCTGACAATTGCATAGAATGAAGATTAACATGATAAAAAATCATATTTTAACTGATAAAAAATTTCATATATGAATTGATAAAATTATTAATGTTTATGCTAACTGTTATATATCTGATTCATTAATCAATATACTAACTCATATATAACTGCAGATATTGGTATGATAAAAGGTAACAGATTGATTATAGGCTACCTGATTTGTTTATACATATGTATATGGATTCATAAAAATTATGATTAATATATGTGCACTTTAAATAGATTCCTATGCGTACACGCAAAGATATATTTTAGATTCTGTTATTTATGATCATTTATATAAGAGATTCCTATTGCGTACACGCAAAGATATATTTCGACTCTGTTATTTATGATCAATTATATATAGGATACATGATACTTTATATATATAGGATACATGACCGAGGTTATACTACTTCACTTTTAACTAGCGTTCGAACAACTTTTCGTCCATTACACAGTTCCAGACAACCACCTATAGCCAATGAAACGGCCTTTTTCAATGGTTAAAACAAGGGGAAAATTTGCCTGGGCGGGTCCAACGTTCTATTTTTGCGCTCAACTTATTCTCTGCATCCTAAGCTACACGATTACGTTCGCGAGGAATAAAAAAACATCCCCAGCACGAGTCCTTCGCCAGCAAAGTAGAGTTGAATATCCTTCGGGTCGTAATTGTCAGAAGTATGTCCCATTCGTATCGATTCCGACAGCCGCCAGAGCATTCCGCATTAAAACGAGATTAACGACGAGATCACGGTGTCGGTCGAGATTAACGACGAGATACGGTGTCGGTCGAAGAAGTCCATGAAATTCCATTCACATTGTAGACGGTTGTTACTTGACTGTAGTCGTCCGCTGCGACGAACGATTTTTTTGAAGTTGCGATGTGAAACTCTCGTACTGCAGGATACTGTAACCAGGTTCCATTAATCAGCCTTGCAAGTGGAATTATACTTGTTACAATGGGGCAAAGTAAATTCAGACGACATCCAAATACAGGGGAGGGGAGAGCCATTTAGACCAGACTTAACCCACATGAATTCGCTGATATTTTTGGAATTCAAAAGAGTCCGCTGTACAAACTTTTCTATCCATGGCATTAACAATGAGTGAACCTATCCAAGTCTATGATGACTTGTAAAAATATCCATAATTATAAAAAATAAATAGATATCATTACGAATCCCAAAGAAAATTCGATATTACTGGTAGTAAGTTACTAGACAAAGAAGTGGAAAACGGAGCTATTTGTAAGATTGCCAGGCAACATAAGAGTCAAAGAGAAGATTAATCATGATTCTGTATTTCTCTATGCTAACTGAAATTAAGTTGTGATAAAATCTGATCCTATGTGCCCTAACAAAAGTTTCATATTCAATTTTCTCGCGCGCATCCTCTGAGGTTAATTTTAAAAACTTTATTAATAGGTAGGAGATGCAACGAAAAAAACCCACTATGTAACTAATTTCTAAAAAAACTTGGGGTTTTCATGAAAATGTGACATTTTCCCATGAATGTTTTACTTGAATTGTAATAGGCTAATGTTGCAAGTAAATATTTCATATATACATATCTTGATACTTCTAAATGTCTATGAGGTTCGGAAAAAAAAAATTAATTCATTTTGTTGTTATAGAAATTCTATTTGCTTATTTTGTTCATTAATTTTAAAATGATTGCAAGTCCTTAACTAATTGCATCACACACACGGATAAGAATATGTTATGTGGCCTGTCATGTGACCTATGAACCACATGTGAAGTTCATGAACTAAGCATTCCTTTCTCCAGTCAATCTGTTTTTGCAAGCAGAGACGACACACAGATGAAGCCTGTGTAAGCAGATTATTGAGGTTTAAAGGAACAAATGCTGATACGGCAATGATGACGTCGTCACTTGGCAGGAGATTGCTCTCAGCCAGCTAAGAGTTACGTTACTTGCTGTAAGAGATACGACTTTAGGATAAATTTTTTTGGTTTTTTTTAAAACTCGACCCACATGAGAAGAATGTCTGAAAAAACAGTACCAAAACTTGAAACAATATATTAGTTTCATGTTGGAAATCTGCATAATTGTAATTATGTTAAATTAAATATTCCTTATTCAAACTACATGAAAAAGGTTTCCATACAAATTCTATATATATTATTAGCCCTGTATAAGATTCATATAGGATTATTTCATAGATAACATTTTCACTTCTAGACTTCCTGACTTTAAAATCTCTTTTATTTTATTTTATTTATTTTATTTATTTATTTATTTATTTATTTTTTTTTTTTTCATTGACTACGAATATAAAATCACCGGGACAGACAATATGTCAGTAGATTTTGGATATGTGTTTGAACTTTAAGCTTATTTGTCATTACTAAAGCGTTAAGTTAGAGTTCAAATCTTTACGCATATATATTTGGATATTTAATTATCTATGGTTACGTTTTGCTTATTGATTTTATCGTGATTCCTTTTTTATTATAATTTGTAACCCTTCCGACTTCTTACGGAGTGTATTATATTGACTCCACTTGTATCCATATTTATCTTATTTTTTTTATATTTATTTATTATATATATATATATTTGATAAAATTAAATGGTTGGCTTGAATATGTGGAAGAGTGCTCTAGCGGCGTACCGTATAAGGCTACTTGCGGCATCAATTCTATAGATACAAGATATAAATGATAAAGGTATTTAAAACCGCGAGAACCGCTATAATCCAGTTCGGATCCAACATCACGAGTTGTAACTCGTAAGACATTGACACTTCCTATTTAATTATCCGTTATTCTACCAAACCGATTGACTCTGGGTGATAAAAATATATTGGTTTTTCTTCAATGGATAGGAATTCACACAACGTGTTAAGGAGATTATTATTGATTTACACCACCGAGTCACAGATTATTATGTGTTGAATTCCATGTTTACTGATTAGCACTCATAAATATTCCTAATGCACTCAGTTGCGGTGTTTGTTTTTAGTGCTATTACTTCTATATAACGTGTCAAGGAACTATTAACACTAAGAAGTGTTTATTCCCTCTGTCAGACTCGTAATTCTGTTAATAATTCTATGTATACTCTTTCAAGGACTGATTTGGCACAGGATAGGCCCTTAACTGACAGGTGTCTTAGTGTGTCCCTTGTTTTCATGACACGTGTTACAATCAGTTATGTGCTTTTTATATCTGTAAGCATTGTAGGCCAGTAAAACATGGATTTGGCTTTCTGTGACATAGTAGGGAACCCTGGATGACGGAATGCAACCAGTTTATGTCGATTGGTATGAAAGAGATTATTACTACTACCTGGTCGTTAGTCCTCTGCTGTGTTCTTCGGGTTTTCCTCGTCACAGACCTACATAGAACATTACATTTGATTACATTATTCTGATACACATACTATAAATATACTTTTGCTTTAGGGTTTCTGCTCGAAGTGTTTATTGTTTTTGCCTAGCCACTGACCCTGTTTCCGTTTCGAAGTGTTTATTGTTTGGTGTTTTTTGTTTTGCTTATCGCTGTTGACACTTGCTTTGTTCAGTTTGTAACAGTTCTGCGCTCCGACCCAGATATTCAATGCTCGCGATCTCTTGGTTTAAGGAATTTTCTTGTTTAGATACGGTTTTAACAATAGGCACGGATATTTCTATATTTTTTAGTCTAATTAATGGTTCTTTGCAGTATGGTGCGGGATTTGCGGGATAATGCGTCAGCTATGATAATTGCTTTCCCAGGTAGATATCTTATCTTGGCTCCAATAACCTGAATGATCATTTGTCACCGAGTTCCTTTTGGACTGTGATTAAAGCCTTTGAAAAACTCGGTAAAGGACTCATGTTCAGTAAGGACTTTATCAGGATAGCCATAGATTATGAACTTAAAATGTACTAGTGAGTTAAAGATACCTAGCCCTTCCTTGCCTATTACTGCATATTTACTACTATTTACTTTCAGAGGGCTTTAGTTTACGTGAATAAAAAGCTATAGGGAAGAACTGTTTATCATATTACTGAAGTAATATCCCTCTTACCCCTTGGTCTGAGGCGTCTGTTGCAATAAAAAAAAAATTCCTTATTTAAATCAGGGATTTTTAAGTTAGGTGAGCTGCATTTTCCGCTTGTAAGATATCGAACGCCTGTTGATGCTTTTCAGACCATAATAAATCTACGCTCTTCTTCGTAAGATCTGTTAAAGGAGCTGTCATGATTGAAGAGTTACATATTTGCATACGATTGTAATACCCACTACAGCGCAAAAGTGCTGTATCCCTTTTACGTTAATAAGTACCGGAAAGTTATGAATAGCCGGCACCTTACCATGGACTACTTTAAGACCTTGACAAGACACATAAAACCTAGATAAACATGTTCGGTTTTAAAAACTCACATTTAGATATTTTACTCTGAGATTATTTGTCTTTGTCTCTGTAGCACTAGCTCTAGTTTATGTGAATGTACTTATAAGGTATTTAGAAAAGATTATAAGACCAACCATATAAGCATGTAGGGTATCCCTAACAGTCTCCAAACACTATATTATAATTTGGGGCGCAACGTAAGCCGGAGGCATACGTAAAAATTGATAATGTCCCCCTGAGTGTGCTGAAAACTGTGTATGAGGTTACAATCACTTAGGTAATGGTATCTGGTAAAAGCCATAAGTAAGTCCAAGTTGGTAAAAAAAAAAATTTGATTCTAACCTAACAGAGATAAGATGTCGTCGGTACATGGCACTGGAAACTATCGGGAGTCGTTTCCTTGTTTAAGCGTCAGAAATCTACGCAGATACGCCAAGTCCGATCTTTTATGGCATGACGTTTGAGGGAAAAAATTATATGGGCTATTTGATTTCCTAATGACTCCTATTACTAACTTTTTTCAACTTCGTC
This sequence comes from Macrobrachium nipponense, assembly GCF_015104395.2. Classification (NCBI taxonomy): domain Eukaryota; kingdom Metazoa; phylum Arthropoda; class Malacostraca; order Decapoda; family Palaemonidae; genus Macrobrachium; species Macrobrachium nipponense. The sequence goes on along the minus strand of NC_087209.1, from coordinate 89,652,932 downwards.
ATTTATCTCTATTTTGAAATTTCATTGAGAATCTATACGAAGGTACGTAAATAGCTTTATGTTTGTCCTTAGACCGTGTTTTGTGTTAGATTACATCCGTTTTTTTCAGAGATCACCGCCAGTGGAGAAACTTCCTGGTATTCAGGTAAAAGATAAAAAAAAATTTCTGCTAAATCACCTCTGCTTGAATGACGTTACGGATATTACTTTAGATAGATTATCAGAGAGATTCATCCACGACTGGTTGGGCGGGATTGGGAAAATTAGCTACAATAAAAGAAATGCGATATTTATATGTATAGGTTTTTTTTTGTGGATTACTATATTAACTTGCCGCTAGGGCTTTGTTCGCGGAAATCGTTATATTTCAGAGTGTCGGGAAGGATTAAAATTTCATTTCCCAGCAAAGTCTTTTTACACGCACTAAGACATTCGAGGGTGCATGCTTCTCGAGATTTTGCGTGCAAAGTACGACTGCGGTTGTGGGAGAATTCTGTTGGGTCATTTGAACAATGTTACGATTTATGAGACAAATGTATAGTTCCTTTATATAAGTTATTATTTGATTAACTGTCTCATTTTTGTTCAAACGGATTTTACTATGTTTGAAGGTTTATAGGATTTTCCTTTGATAAACACGCCTTATTTTGCAGGATGTAAGATAATATTTTGTATACCCTAGATGGATCTTACAATTACACTACATACAGATCAATGTTTTTTATAACTATAGAGGTATCTGTAAGCGCTCGCTTATCCGGACTTCTCATTAGGGAAGTTCGAACAACAGATGGTGAGTCCGTAAATACAAGATATTACGTGTACTAAAGAAATAAAACAAGATATTCTAATTTTTACGGCGCGTACAGTTGGGCTTAATAACCTACCACCAGTATTTATTATAACTTAATGTATTAAAATTAAAACGAAAACCTGCTCTGATTACTTATACGGTCGTGTGTTTCATAGGAAAAATCCTTTTTAATTCAAGATATTGGTATGAACCAACATCGCTTTTCCCCACTCTGCTAGAGTCGCTTATTGTGTGGAATTTGCTATGCTTTGAACACTTCGGCAGTTTTTGACTAACCTTGACCGCTTGACTAGGTGACACAGTAACCGAGTTTGCTTGTTTGATTCTGAAAGGCTACTGTTTCTATTTCTTTTTGTAATAATTAGGATCCTTCTCTTTATTACCATCGGCAACGTATTGTGTGTTTTTAGCATTATGTTGCTGGTTACGTATAAAGCAATGAATGACGAACTATTAGGAACTGAGCGATTACTAATAAGACAAGTTATCTCTACTGTATTCAATATTAACTGTTTGTACTTCATTCTTTGCTAAAATTTGAAATAGTGAGGGATCCTGGTCAGCGCATTTAGCCTGATGAAAGTTTTTTACAGACATGTTATTCCTTGCAATCCAGCCGTATTTTTAAAGTTGAGTTGAGTCATTGAGGTTCGATATTTTATATAACTCAAAAAACTCAAGGCTAAAACTGCGATCGGGACTTTGCAAAGGAGCATTTATTGTCATGACCCGAAATAGTGTTACCTCTAATTTTATTTTATAGATTTTGTACGGGTGTTCCACTTGTTTTTTGTGTGTTTTCTAATCACTACGGTGCTTAACGACCCTATCCATGCATCTGTATAAATACAGACGTCCACTGCGTAAATGCATATTCACTGTTTAATATGATTTGTTACGTAAGGGATTAATCAATCACCCAAAATGATAAAATTAACATAGTATATGATTATGATATTTCAGTAGAACTTCTGGAAACAGACACTCAAAGATAAAAACTCGCAGTAGCGAAATCTCAATGATGTAGATAATTTCTGTAAAAAAGTAAGATTAAAAATGTCTCGTAACTTCAGCCACAGGAATAACGAAATTCGACCTGCAAAGGAAACACTCAAAGTTACTCCAAATGAATAAAAATTGTACTTAGCTTGCTTTTGTGGGAAGTCACGGTGTTCCGATAACGACACACGGCCTTGGTCCTCCTTCTCTATTTAGCGGATGACCTGGTTTGGCTTCAGTTTCCCCCGTGCGCGTTGTTTCGATGATTCGAGCCCTTGAAAGATCCGATGCTGCAGACGCGTTCGGTTTGTTTCTTGCAGTGCCGGAAACGCTCACTAACGATGTTTTCTTGAATGATTCTAATGAGAGACGAAGCTTCCGTTGCCGTAGGAAAAGGACACGTCGGTTTTGTTTCTTGAAGTTATTCACTAAACGATGATACTAAGTTGCTTGACGAATCTTGTTGTTTTCTGAAGTCGCTCACTAACGATGATACTAGGTTGCTTGAAGAATCTGCTGCTTCCGTCGTCGTTGACTTCTTATGATACATGATTTATTATTCTGGTTTTTTCTTCGTAGGACGTTGTAGAGTTCTTCTGGTCCGCTGGCCACCAATATTAGGGCTTGTGCCTTGTATGATAAGGCGCCCTATGAGGTAATGTTAGACTTGCGATAATCTATACGCTAAGTCGGTTGGTATTGCACTTCCATCTTCAATGGAGTGTCTGGGGTTTTGTAGATCACTTACGAAGTCGGTATTATCTTTACGACGATGTGTTAAACTCATGGTTCGGTGAGGTTCTTGTAGAAAACACGAAATATAAAAATATATATATTCTTGAAGTTTTACATGCTGAAGATCAGATATGATTGTACAAGTCTTCTATGACGATAGCTTGATCGCTTCTGCCAATGATGATGGCTAATCCTATTCCTCTACATGATAAAGCTTAGGTAAAGAGGTACAGGTCTTCTAATGACGATAGCTAACTCTCTTCTGCCTGTCTACCATCTCTGTTACAAGTTATGAAGGAAACAGACAGTAGTTCGAACATATGAACATACAATCCAAATGACATAGTTTCATACGAACACACAATCAAATGAGACACGCTACAGATCACGTAGGCGGTAGTTGTCTCAAGCAGGGAGCTTGGACTGTTTCAAAACAAATGAATGACCACAGATGACGGCATGTCAACTTAGCCTACATACTTATTGTATACGTCATCTTTAGCGTCTCTAGTCTGATCACATTCCTGCAAGCAATCTTTTATATATGGATGGGACTAACATTCCATATTTTTATTATGTAAACACTTACATATATATATATATATATATATATATATATATATATATATATATATATATATATATATTATATATATATATATATATATATATATATAATATATATATATATTGTAAGTGTTTACATAATAAAAATATGGAATGTTAGTCCATATATATAAAAGATGCTTGCAGGAATGTGATCAGACTAGAGACGCTAAAGATGACGTATACAATAAGTATGTAGGCTAAGTTGGACATGCCGTCATCTGTGGTCATTCATTTGTTTTGAAACAGTCCAAGCTCCCTGCTTGAGACAACTACCGCCTACGTGATCTGTAGCGTGTCTCATTTGATTGTGTGTTCGTATGAAACTATGTCATTTGGATTGTATGTTCATATGTTCGAACTACTGTCTGTTCCTTCATATATATATATATATATATATATATATATATATATATATATATATATATATATATATATATATATATATATATATATATATATATATATATATATATATATATATATATATTATATATATGACTGGTAAAAATGTTCTGTAACAACAGAATTCCATCTAATAAAAGGAGCCCATAAAAACACCAAAATGTAGAGAGAAAAGTACTATATTTCAGAGACTGCTGTCTCTCTCTTCAGGTATATGAATGAGAAAAGTTTACAGAAAAGGTGGTATTTATACCAAGAGATTCGTCCACAAGTAAGCCAATTTAGGTCACCCCCGCTGATAATCTTCCTTTAATCTTCTTAAGCGTTGGTTGAATGAACACTGCGTCGACGACATCTGAGATCCAAGCCCCTTTTGAGATGTTCATTACCTCTTCTCTTTTATTAAGGCCGATTCCATTATTTGACTCTTGTACCGGCAGTTGCTGCTATAAATTACACGTGACATATTCCAGTTTATTCTATGGTTATGTTCATTTATATGGTTGAAAATAGCCGAGTTCTGTTGTCCATACCTAACTGACCGTTTGTGTTGTATTAATCTCTGGGGAAGTGATTTACCTGTAAATCCGATGTAAGATTGGTCACAGTCCTGGCATGGGATCTCATATACCCCAGAGTCTTTGGGAGATGTCTTTTGTTGGACGTTAATCAGGGATTTGGCTAAGGTATTTGGGTAGGTAAATGCAAAAGGGTTGGATTTCCAAGGGTGCTAGCTACACCTATCTTGATAGTATTGTCATGATAGCTAAAGTAGTGAATATATGAAAGTGAGAACGTTGGTTTTCTGTATATGGTAATTTGTATTCTGTCGTGTCTCTGATTATTAAAACATCAAGAAAAGGAATTTTGTTGTCTGTTTCCCATATGCAGAAAACCAACGTTTTCACTTTCATATATTCACTACTTTAGCTATCATGACAATACTATCAAGATAGGTGTAGCTAGCAACCTATTCTTAAGAGCCTTACGAATTTGTTCCCAGATTTCCTGGAAAAAGAATTTGAACTAATTCGCAAGCAACTTTCATCTTTAAAGTATCCTGACCATATAATTGAGGAAAGCAATTCAAAAAGCAAACGTAATTTTCTACCGACCCCCTAAAGACAAGACCAGAGACACACCCAACAATAAAATAAAAATTCCCCACCTGGAGACGATTAAGAGAGTAAACTCACACCCTTGGGATAATCCAACCCTTTTGCATTTACCTACCCAAATACCTTAGCCAAATCCCTGATTAACGTCCAACAAAAGACATATCCCAAAGACTCTGGGGTATATGAGATCCCATGCCAGGACTGTGACCAATCTTACATCGGATTTACAGGTAAATCACTTCCCCAGAGATTATACAACACAAACGGTCAGTTAGGTATGGACAACAGAACTCGGCTATTTTCAACCATATAAATGAACATAACCATAGAATAAACTGGAATATGTTCACGTGTAATTTATAGCAGCAACTGCCGGTACAAGAGTCAAATGATGGAATCGGCCTTAATAAAAGAGAGCAGGTAATGAACATCTCAAAAGGGGCTTGGATATCAGATATCGTCGACGCAGTGTTCATTCAACCAACGCTTAAGAAGATTAAAGGAAGATTATCAGCGGGGTGACCTAAATTGGCTTACTTGTGGACGAATCTCTTTGTATAATACCACCTTTTCTGTAAACTTTTCTCATTCATATACCTGAAGAGAGAGACAGCAGTCCTCTGAAATATAGTATTTTCTCTCTACATTTTGGTGTTTTTATGGGCTCCTTTTATTAGATATATATATATATAGTATATATATATATATATATATATATATATATATATATATATATATATATATATATATATATATATATATAGCAATGGCTTTTTTAAAAGCCATGCAGTCATTCATATAATCTCACCTAACTGTTATTATTATTGGATGTAACGGAGCGTTAACATGTGGGAGGAAGCTCAAATACGCAGGACGGGTAAACATAGAATTTCTGGCTTTTTGCAGGGGGCCTCAGAGACAGATTATTTATTGACTACATAACTGAATGTGGCTGTACGTTCCTTTCCTTTATATTCTGAATTTCATCGATATTAATTATGAAGTTTGAGATGCACAATAATTTTTTGTTTTAGATTTTATATTATTTTCTATCTTCATATTCTTATTGCTTCCTCGAGGATGAATATTTTTAATTGTAGCAACTGGTGTGCAACGTTGATAGAAGAATTTATTCAAATAACTATCTGTTAGAGCTTTAGGTTTTTGATTTAAGGATTCGTCCAAATGTTCAACATACTTTAATTGAAAATTGGTCGTTTGTTTTTATGCTTGGAAAATTGCATGAATATTAGGTGGAACGCCATGACACCTCTGAATGTTGGCTGTCAGGCAGAGATTAATACATTATTATATCTTAACTCCCCCTTTTGAAGTAAACGCAGAATGCTTCCCGTTGCTTTCGTTGAATTATGCATAGTTCATAAAGTGTATCATCTACAAACTGGAACTTATTTTCTTTTGCGATTTCGCCAACTAAGCGGCTTTTAGTTTATCTAGCAATCTTCCTGCTGTTCAAAACTCATGTAATATAGCTGGATGAGGATTCGTTAATTTTTTGAGAAGATTTTTAATTTTGTTACTATGATGCAGAGTTTATTTTTGTCAACCACTCTTGGGAGGTTTGGTTACTTTCAAATAAGCGAACTTCCTCCATCTACCCAGAGAAACTGAGACAGTGAAATTCCAAACTCAGAAGAATTTGTCTTTAGTTAAATATGAAACCTCAAGTCCTATTGAGTAACGATCGATGACATCATTTCGTAAGTGTTAAACAGTGAATCAGAATAAGGCTCGTATTTTTTTAGTGTTCTGTAAAATAAAGCAACTGAAATGGCTTTGAATGTCCGTCCGCACTTTTTCTGTCCGCCCTCAGATCTTACAAACTACCAAGGTTAGAGGACTGCAAATTGGTATGTTTATCATATACCCTCCAATCATTAAATACACCGAATTGCATCCCTCTAGCCTTAGTAATTTTTATTTTATTCAAGGTTAAATTTATTTATGATCGTGCGTCTAGTAACGCTATGGGACAGGCCACCACCGGGCCGTGGCTAAAAGCTTCATGGGACACGGCTCATATAGCATTATACACTGTACAGAAAACTCGATTGCCCTGAAGAAACTTTGGTACAATTCTTGCTGGGATACGACTGTGACCTTTAACTAAAGGCCTCATTACTTTATTTCATATCTCTCCTTCAAGCTTAGTGGACTCTGCAGTACTGTCAGTGACGGCATAACCTTACTCATTATACCCTTGGTGTGAAGAATTTTGAGTTATTCTGCTTAAAATAGAATTATTTTTATGAATGTAAAGATATGGGGGACGGATAGGGGTCTGGGAATTGAAAAAAAAAGGTAAGAAATCATGAATGGAATTTTCATATCATCGGAGGCTTTTAAACAACCGGAAATAAATAATTGACTTCTGTACCGCGAGAAAATCTTTCATTCTTGACAGAAAATCTATGCGAGTTATCTCATCTTTTTATATTGACCTCTAATATTCTTTTTATAATTCGCTACCATCCCTATATAGAAATAAAGCAAAGGAAATCTTTTCATGGACCATCGTCGGGGGAAAAAAAAAGACAAATTCTTTCACCCATTTCACTGAAAGCAGGGACACGCACTAATTCAGCAATTGGCGTCCGTATGCTTTCACGACTTCTATTCGGCAGATTCTCTAGTGGCATTTTTTGTTTCATTCACATTTTTTGCAGCTCTGTAAGCTTTGAAGATAGAAGCGTTGTGACTACGCACGTACGTTCATTAGTCTACAAAGTTTTGGATTGTGTAACGATTTGAGCATATTCCGCATACATTACCGTATGCGTAACAATGCTGTTGTAAAATATATTCAGCAAGTTTGAAATGACATTTTCAGCAACCAACGCTAACACGAAGAAAGAGAAGAAATTATAGGTAAATGATTAGGTTAGCACTGTTTGTAACACAAGATTATCTAACATAACTCAATTATTTATCAAGCTTCCCATGTGCCCCCTTTATGTTCCACTAGAAGATATTGGATAGTATGACCTTATATCTAACGTGAGTGTTTTTTTAACGCTATTGCTGACTATATTTGATTTTTATGATTATACCTGGTTTTGAAACGATTCTTCAAAAATCCAAACTCATTCAGATATACAAACTCATACAGTAACTTGCTTCAGATTGGGTGGGCTCTTTGAGATAATGGGTCTTCTAAGTTGATCAAAAGTACAAATACTGAAGTACATTCTATATATACAAGACAAACTATAGTTGTGTAAACCATTTTGTAACAGTGGCAGTAGATAATATGCCTATCTTTTCAGTTACCAGCGTACAGTTATGAGTAACCTTTGGTCATAAACCTTATATACTTCATTGAGCATAGAAAACTAAAATCTTTCAAGAACTAACTTAACAAACATTTTATTTGCATGATTTTGTAAAAATATAAATAGGAAGCCAAACTTGAAAATAGAGGCCATTCCTGGGTTCACGAAGTATAGAAGAAAATCCATAAAAGTCAAACGATAATTGCAAACATGGGAAGAGGTATGAAAAAGGGAGAAGACTTAGTCCCCAAGATTGTGTTAATTCATAGAAATGAATTAATTAACTCTCAAGAGACTTCAATATTCTGCTCATGTATGAGTCTTCATATTATCTAATACTTGCATCTTAGAATTATAGCAATGGTTATTGATTCTGCACCAGATAAAAATGAACTAAGGTTTCTTCCCTTATTGATGACAAATATTGTTTTACTAAAATCAAGTCGGAACTTCAAATAAAAATCGTTCCCTAAATCTAGAAGTAATGTGAATAAAATCTAATCCTCTAAAAATAAGTAGAGACGTCAGACAAAATAGTTATCACTTAATCAAGCAGATACGTGAAACAAGTCGCCTCACTAAACACTAGCAGAAATGTCAAAGATTTGTCTAAGAAAGATACGGATCCATAAATATCGCAAACTCCTCATATCCTCGGGCTTCTGAATAGACCACAAGTCCTTGGAATGTAGTAAAAATACTCTTCTTCTCTTTATGTCCCGCTCAGTTCTCCTGCAAACTGAACCACCTTCAATTTCACAGCAGCTGTCGCGCTAACTTTGGCTTTGATGATTCAACAGAAGTTTCCTTCACAATCAGCAACAAGTGTCTCCTTCTCCTTCATCCTCTGGACAGAACCACTCAAGGTCTCCTGGGTGTTTTCTAATTTGTTTTGTCATTTATGTGTTCATGTATTCAGCATTTGTTCCTTTTTTAGTTTTCTGTTAAAGAAAGCCATTAAGATGGCTTTGTCTGTCCATCCGCACTTTTTCTGTCCGTACTTCTCCTGTCTGTACTTCTCCTGTTTGTAATTTCTACTCTTCTTTTTTCCACTTTTTTTGCGCATTCAATGGAGGAGTTGACGTTTTTAGCTCAGTCTGTGTGCTTATTTATTTGTATCTTGGGTATAAAGATCTCATGATTCGTTATGCTGTAATTTGAAAAATATAAAACACACCAGGGGTGAACCTCGTGACTGGCAAGTGATTAGATTTTCAGAGAGATCATTGTCTGGGTTGGAGACTTTTTCATGCCCGTGTGTTCAGTCATTGCGGATACCTGTGGTATCCTAATGTTTTTGCTTATACATTCGGTTTAATATTATAGAATCTTCGAGTTTGTTCATTCTGGATAGATGCTTATTTCAATTCTAATAATACTGTTAACTTTGAAAATCTTCATTTAACCCGGAACAATAAGAAAGTGGGTTATTTATGTTTATGTTAAGATCTTTCGGCCTTCCATCTTGCTATCCACCCTCTTCTAACAATTATTCACAGGGCAAAATTGAGGTTTTCTTCCTGTTTCACCTTTCAAACTTTTTTTCCGTCAATTTCCGTTCAGGGCTGAGTAACATCATAGGTCCCAGTGCTTGGCCTTTGGCCTGAACTCTATATGCCATGTCATGCCATGCTTACAAATCGACTGACCTAATTAATGTCAGGATTACGGAAAGGACCGCCTGTCTTTTGACTGAATGTTTATTCCTATGGAAGCAAGTTTTGACTATAAGACTTCACTGATTTGCCAGAAGTGGAAAAGAAGATCTCAGGGACAGCAGACAAATTTCCAGGAATTTAATCGCTTAAAAGAGGAAGCAGAGGAATGGGGAAAGCAGGGGAACTGAATCCGGGAATCTTATTTCTTTCAAAATTGTAGAGACGTCGACTTAATCTTTATCATTTTAGTTACTTTTATTAACATCATGATCTTTATTACTGTTGCAAAAGCACGTACCATTAGTGTTATATTACCAATTAAGATTCAATTAAATATACCTGTTTATTCAAAGGTGGTAATTCAATAACACAACTATTGACTAAAATTTATCTCGCAAAATCCGATTCACGAAGGAATGTCTGAAAAATAATCTCGTTAAAGTCATGGAAAATAGATTTATATGAGAATAACACCGTTAAAGTTTCTAACTTATATGTCTGTAATACTTTATGGGTTTTTATTTTTCATTATCAAAATCTTCAGCATTATTTCACGAAAGCCATAAATAATCTTAAAAAGACATGACCTTTACGCATGTCATTAAAGCTGTTATGTTTTCTTCTGCCCGGATTCTTAGCAACACTTCTCATTTTCCCTCGACTGGGTGGCGGTCTTTAAGTCTATTTTGTTCAAGTGACCAAAGTTACGCTAAAAAAATGGGTTATTCAAATTATTCAGACCATCTGAATATCCTGAATTAATGGTCGTTAAATCAGCATAAATATGTTGTTCCTATTTTATTCCAATAATATCAAAAAATCCCTCGACCGTAAAGAGACACATTTATAACGGCACATCAGAGAACCAACCCCGGATGAAGGTGTCAAAAGAAAATGGATTTTGAAATTTCATTCATCTAAAATGCTCGAGAGCATTATTGCATTTTGGTATTCTATCACTGAGAGGATTAAACGTTTATGAACGTAAATTGAATTTCCTCTCCACTAAAAGGTGGATATGTATAAAAACGTACAGAAATTCCGTCTCCCTAAAGCAATTAAAACTGCAAGGACAAATTAACATTGAGATTTTCTGTTTCATATCAGTCGAGAATTTAAGTTTTTGGGTGTTTGACTATGTGAGAGGGAACTACTTCTTCATCTGTATTTAGCCCTGTTCTAAGGGCAACAAATGCATTTCAAGTTTCACTGCCTCTGATTCTATTCGTTATCTCTTGTGCATCTAAAATTTCTTATTATATTTAAAAAAAATTTATCATTGTTAATTTTCAGAAGCTCTACGGAGTTCACTGAACTGAAGGGAAGAGTTGAAACAAGGAATTTTCTGGGAGCAAAGCAAAATGGAAATAAAAGGAAAGGGAAGTTTATGAGATGAGTGAATTTGTACAACTATGATTGTCACCAGAAAACATCATCACTATTATTATTATTGTTGTTATCGCTGACGATGTCTCTCGAAACGGGTACTATAAACATTATCTAAATGAATTAAACTATACAATAAGAAAATTATAGGTTTCTTTAGTTGGAAGGTTTCAGGTCCACCAGGAGCAGCCAATCGTCAAAGATCAATTATCAGCAAAGAAGAATCCCAATTATTATCTAACCTAGGCAGCTTATACGGTAAAACAAAGTTGTGTTAAACTTTCGAAGTTAAAAGTGCTTAGGTATGCTCAGCCTCTTGAAGTTCGCAATAATATATCTGCCGAAAATCTAAAAGTGACAAACTGGAGCGTAATGAAAACAAATATGTATATAAAATAAAACTTTCGGGATGAGAATGGAGTGCATTGCCTTCTATGTTCGTTGAGAATAATGTGTTTGATAAGACTGTAATTGTATCAAGAATCAGCAGAGAATAATAAGAACTTTTATTTAAATCTGAAAGTGTCTATAAGTTGGAAGGGTGCCAAGTGAAAGTCAGGAATAATAAGGTCGTGTGGGTAACTGGAATTCAGAAATACCAAGCAGTGTCTGTTGGTGCAGACGGTTGAAGAACGATGAAGAGGTTGCTTCATAATGGCATCTGCGAGTGACGGATTTGGCCGTGGAAATGGAAGGTTATCACAGAATGGAAACCGCACAGAAAGCACAAGGATTTGAGGGGGAAAAGGAATGTACGCCATAGAAGCAAAAGAAAAAAAAAGATCAATAAAAGAATCGTTGAACTATATTCCTCTATGGAAATCAAATTATGAATATCAAAAGGAATGAAAAAAACAAACAAGATAAAGACTATTAAGACGAGCTAATTGCAGACAATACAAAACTTTGAGCGAGAAATGCTGAAAAGGTGATACCTGTCAAAAATTGAACTGTTAACATTTAAGGTAGTCTGGCCACGAGGAGAGAATGGAAGACGAAAGTTTAATGAAAATGGATTGTAAGCACGTTGTTCACTGTGTATGAAACTTAATGTAATACAGATTAGCCTTCTCTGTAGGCGTTAACTGATCCAGTGAATGACATACTCGTAAAGCTGCTGCTGCATTAACCTGCACGAAAAGAATCCACCCAAAACCTACGCTGGAAGCCTCTTCGCAGCCCTAGGGGGCACTGACATGCAAAAGAATGCTGCTCCAATCTGGAGAGATATCCCCCTTTGAGATATACGCAGAACCAGCTTCTTGGAAACTAGTACTCATCTCCGTAAATTCCACAGCCCATTCTCAAGCAGCACAAGACATAATTAATAACACTGCACCACCGAATATTCTTAACGTTAATTGTTGTTGATCCCAGGTGTTAGCAACAACACCAACAATATTTTCCACCTCTGCCAAACAAATCTAGACTGTCTGACAAAGCCGCACCCCACTCA